>NC_061510.1:282626453-282831386 GCF_022539505.1 Lolium rigidum
ATCGGGGGTCAAAACAAAATCCAAGAAAAGATATATTTCAATTGGGCTGCATCTTGCCATCTGGGCCTTCGAACTATCGTGCTGGACGCCTTTTGACTCGTACAATTTCAGCCCACTCCAAAACATGAAAGTCCTATGTTTCGCAAAACCGAAAAACAAGGAGATTCAACATATAAGTTTGTTTATGTAAAAATAAAGATTTAATTTATCCGTTTGCAAAGCTCAGAGCGAAATACACTGTTTATTGTCTGCAAAATAATCCAGATATCACATGTTTCTTGTACGGGGAGGCTGACATCGGGTACCCATGAGCCAGCAGCGTCGTCAACGTTTTAAAGGCGGCAGGGGATGGAAAGAAAAAATAAACCAAAAATCAGTTGGTCAAAAATCCAAGAAAATAAACATTTATCGTTCTGAGAGGATGACATGCGGGACCCATGAGGCAGCAGCATCCTCAGCGTTTATTATTCATAGAGGCTGACATGTGGGACCCGTGAGCCAGCAGCGTCCTCAACGTTTTAAAGGCGGCAGGAGATCAAAAGCAAAAATAAGACAAAAATCATTTGGTAAACAAAATCCAAGAAAAGAAACATTTACCGATTACGAGAGGATGACATGCGGGACCCATGAGGCAGCAGAGCATCCTCAACGATTCCAAGGCGGCAGGGGATCAAAAGGAAAAAAAAGGAAATATCCAGAAATTAATTAGGGGTTCAAAATAAATACATCAAAGGAAACTTTTATTGTTCATAGAGGATGACATGTGGGACCGACCTGCCAACAGCGTCCTCATCGTTTCAAAGGGGGCAGGAGATCAAAAGAAAAAGGAAAATAGCCAGAAATTAGGGGTGAAAAATAACTACAAGAAAGGAAACTTTTATTGTTCCTAGAGGATGACATGCGGGACCCTTGAGCCAGCAGCTTACTCAACGTTTCAAAGGCGGCATGAGATCGAAAGAAAAAGGCAAGTGACAAAATATCAGGAGACAAAGATAATCCAAGAAAAGAAACTTTATTGTACATAGAGAATGACATGCGGGTCCCATTGTGCAGCAGCGGTCCCAACGTTTCAAATGCGGCTTGAGATCAAAAGAAAAAAGAAAGTAGCCAGAAATTAGGGGGTAAAAAAAACTCCAAGAAAGGAAAGTTTTATCGTTCATATAGGCTGACATGTGGGACCTATGAGCCAGCAGAGTCCTCAACGTTTCAAAGGCGGCAGGGGATCAAAAGAAAAAGGAAATACCCAAAAATCAGAGGGTGAAAAAAAACCAAGAAAAGAAAGTTTTATAGTACATAGAGGATGACATGCGGGTCCCATGATCCTGCAGGTTCCTCAACGTTTCAAACGTGGCATGAGATCGAAAGAAAAAGGCAAGTGACCGAATATGAGGAGCCAAAAATAATTAAAGAAAAGAAAGTTTTATAGTACATAGAGGATGACATGCGGGTCCCATGATCCTGCAGGTTCCTCAACGTTTCAAACGTAGCATGAGATCGAAAGAAAAAGGCAAGTGACCAAATATCAGGAGCCAAAAATAATTCAAGAAAAGAAACTTGATTGTACATAGAGGATGACATGTGGGTCCCATTTAGCAGCAGCGGTATCACCGTTTGAGAGGCGGCACGTGATCGAAAGAAAAAGGCTAGTGACCAAATATGAGGTGCCAAAAAAATTCAAGAAAAGAAACTTGATTGTACATAGAGGATGACATGCGGGTCCCATTTAGCAGCGGCGGTCTCAACGTTTCCAAGGCGGCAAGGGATCAAAAAAAAAGGAAGTAGCCAGAAATCAGGGGGTCAAAAAAATCCATGAATAGAAAGAATTTTGGTTCATAGAGGATGACATGCGGGACCCATGAGTGCCAAAAATAATCCAAGAAAAGAAATTTTATTGTACATAGAGGATGACATGCGGGTCCCATTTTGCAGCAGCGGTCTCAACGTTTCCAAGGCGGCACAGGACCAAAAGAAAAATGAAGTAGCCAGAAATCGGGGGTGAAAAAAATCCAAGAAGAAAGATTTCAATTGGGCTGCATCCGGACATCTCGGGCCTTCGAACTATCTCGCTTGGCCTTTTGACTCGTACAATTTCAGCCCACTCCAAAACAGGAAAGTTCGGAATTTTCTAAAAAAAAACAGGAAAGTCCTATGCTTCGCAAAAACAAAAAAACAAGGAGATTCAACATATAAGTTTGTTTATGTAAAAATAAAGATTTAATTTATCCGTTTGAAATAGCTCAGAGCGTAATACACTGTTTATTGTCTGCAAAATAATCAAGATATCACATGTTTGTTGTACGGGGAGGCTGACATCGGGGACCCATGAGCCAGCAGCGTCGTCAACATTTTAAAGGCGGCAGGGGATGGAAAGAAAAAATAAACCAAAAATCTGTTGGTAAAAAATCCAAGAAAAGAAAGATTTTCGTTCTAAGAGGATGACATGCGGGACCCATGAGGCAGCAGCATCCTCAGCGTTTATTGTTCATAGAGGCTGACATGTGGGACCCGTGAGCGAGCAGCGTCCTCAACGTTTTAAAGGCTGTAGGAGATCGAAAGAAAAAAAAGCCAAAAATCGTTTGGTCAACAAAATCCAAGAAAAGAAACATTTACCGTTCTGAGAGGATGACATGCGGGACCCATGAGGCAGCAGCATCCTCAGCGATTTCAAGGCGGGAGGGGATCAAAAGAAAAAAAGGAAATATCCATAAATTGATTAGGGGTTCAAAATAAATCCATCAAAGGAAACTTTTATTATTCATAGAGGATGACATGTGGGACCGACCTGTCAACAGCGTCCTCATCGTTTCAGAGGGGGCAGGAGATCAAAAGAAAAAGGCAAATAGCCAGAAATTAGGTGTCAAAAATAACTCCAAGAAAGAAAACTTTTATTGTCGTAGAGGATGACATGCGGGACCCATGACCATTAGCCAGCACCTTAGTCAACGTTTCAAAGGCGGCATGAGATCGAAAGAAAAAGGCAAGTGACCAAATATCAGGTGCCAAAAAAATCCAAGAAAAGAAAGTTTTATTGTACATAGAGGATGACATGCGGGTCCCATGAGCCGAGCAGGTTCCTCAACGTTTCAAACGTGGCATGAGATCGAAAGAAAAAGGCAAGTGACGAAATATCGGGATCCAAAAATAATTCAAGAAAAGAAATTGATTGTACATAGAGGCTGACATGTGGGACCTATGAGCCGACGAGAGTCCTCAACGTTTCAAAGGCGGCGGGGGATCAAAAGAAAAAGGAAATAGCCAAAAATCGGAGGGTGAAAAAAACCAAGAAAATGAACTTTTATAGTACATAGAGGATGACATGCGGGTCCCATGAGCCAGCGAGGTTCCTCAACGTTTCAAACGTGGCATGAGATCGAAAGAAAAAGGCAAGTGACCAAATATCGGGATCCAAAAATAATTCAAGAAAAGAAAGTTTTATAGTACATAGAGGATGACATGCGGGTCCCATGAGTCGACGGCTTACTCAACGTTTCCAAGGCGGCAGGGATCAAAAGAAAAAGGAAATAGCCAAAAATCAGAGGGTGAAAAAAATTCCAAGAAAATAAACTTTTATAGCACATAGAGGATGACATGCGGGTCCCATGAGCCAGCAGGTTCCTCAACGTTTCAAACATGGCATGAGATCGAAAGAAAAAGGCAAGTGACCAAATATGAGGAGCCAAAAATAATTCAAGAAAAGAAAGTTTTATAGTACATAGAGGATGACATGCGGGTCCCATTTAGCGACGAGCGGTATCACCGTTTGAGAGGCCGCACGGGATCGAAAGAAAAAGGCAAGTGACCAAATATGAGGAGCCAAAAATAATTCAAGAAAAGAAAGTTTTATAGTACATAGAGGATGACATGCGGGTCCCATTTAGCAGCAGCGGTATCACCGTTTGAGAGGCTGCACGGGATCGAAAGAAAAACGCAAGTGACCAAATATGAGGAGCCAAAAAAAATTCAAGAAAAGAAAGTTTTATAGTACATAGAGGATGACATGCGGGTCCCATTTAGCAGCAGCGGTATCACCATTTGAGAAGCGGCAGGGGATCGAAAGAAAAAGGCAAGTGACCAAATATGAGGTGCCAAAAAAATCCAAGAAAAGAAAGTTTTATAGTACATAGAGGATGACATGCGGGTCCCATGAGCCTGCAGGGTCCTCAACGTGGCATGAGATCGAAAGAAAAATGCAAGTGACCAAATATCAGGAGCCAAAAATAATTCAAGAAAAGAAACTTGATTGTACATAGAGGATGACATGCGGGTCCCATTTAGCAGCAGCGGTGTCAACGTTTCCAAGGCGGCAAGGGATCAAAAGAAACAGGAAGTAGCCAGAAATCAGGGGGTCAAAAAAATCCAAGAATAGAAAGAATTTTGGTTCATAGAGGATGACATGCGGGACCCATGATCCTGCATCGTAAACGGCTCGATCGGAGAGCGTTGAACGAGATGGCGCGATCGAGAAAAAAGACAATGCCAGAGAGGCTGCCATCTGGGCCCTACATCCCTCGGCGGTGCGGATTTGCGTTGACTCGGCCGGCGAACCCGACAATTCGAGATGCACCACGTCCCGGGACACCATACGCCACGTTTTGGCCGTTTTGGTCGGGCTAGGTGGCCTCAACAACGAGAAAAAAAATGTTTTGACATGCACAACGGAGAGACCAAAAATCGTCGGCCATGGTACACCAGCAACCACGGCGCGACTTCAACTTCGTCGGCCATGGCAACTTTTCTTGTAGTGTAAGAGATATAGTTTAGCTCGTACACGGTTAGGTTTATTCCCGAATTAGAAAGTCCCCGGACTATAAATATGTACCTAGGGTTATTGAGAAAGGAGGACGACCATGTTCACAACAAACACAATCTAGGCGCATCGTCACCCCTTGTTTCGAGGGTTTCTTCCGGGTAAGCATCATGCTGCCTAGATCGCATCTTGCGATCTAGGCAGTATCGGTTTATTCGTTATCTGGTGTTGCTCGTACTGAAGCCTTGTTGATGGCGAGTAACACCCTTATCGTGGATGTTTTGGGGCTTGCATAGATGCTTTTCTGAATATGCTTGTTTAGTTATGCTGCCCCTCGATATCTAGCTGCCTTTACACCTATCTTAGATGTAAGGGCAGCACCTTGCTTC
Source organism: Lolium rigidum (assembly GCF_022539505.1). NCBI lineage: Eukaryota > Viridiplantae > Streptophyta > Magnoliopsida > Poales > Poaceae > Lolium > Lolium rigidum. The sequence continues at coordinate 282,631,590 of NC_061510.1, forward strand.
ATCTTTATTTAGTAGATCTGATCTGTTATAGTTGTTCCTTGTTCTTCAAGGATTAGTTTGATATCCGCATGGTTAGGCCTTGCAAACGGGTTGAACGATCCGGTAGTGCGTGAGGCGTGGTTTGCTAGTCCTAGAAGGGATTGTTCCGGGAATTGACTTCATGTTGGTTTTTAGGCCTCTTTTAGGACTAGCTCTCCATCATCTTTCGTATCTGCTAGGCTCAACTACGTGTAGGATGTTCCGGTTATGCGGTGAAAACCCTAAACTGTCGTAGATAGGTTTAACTTTGTATTGATCAAGCAGGATCCACATGTCATCGTAAATCCAACGTGAACCACGGGGCAATCGGCTCTGTGAGCCGATTCACAGGGCAACCTGAGAGCCGATCGGGCTCGTATTTAATGTTTACGTGTCTACCATGCAGGAAGCTAATCGAAGCAATCCAACACCTTCCTGACCAGGTATAGGTCAGGTGGCACGCCCTTGCGACACGGTCTACGCCGAGGGCAACCCCCTCGGCATAGACCTGACCATATGGTCTATGCCAGGGTCTATGCCGACGGCATTGCCCTCGGCGTAGGCCTGCCTTTTTTTTTTTTTTGCTGTTTCAGCCAAAATCCTGTTCCAATTCAATTGCAATGCAGTTCAGCAGGTCCAATTCATCCAAATTCATCCAAAATCGACCAAATTCGCCATAATTCACCAAAATAGCATATAATTCACATAGTAGCATACATGGTGCACATAGTAGCATACAAGAGGAGAGCGGAGAGTGCCATGTCATCCAAATACATAGTAGTAGCAAGCAAACCCTAGTTCTAAGCCGACTAGCGGAGGAAGGACCCGGGCGGGGTGTGTCCGCCCACATCGTTGGCGAAACGAGCAGCCCGGGGTTGCGCTCCGGTAGAAGCTGCAGAAGAACCACCCGGAGAAGGACCGGTAGCACGCCCAGGAGAAGTCGACGGAGAGGCACCGGGAGTAGTCCCAGGAGTAGTCGACGGAGAGGCACCAGCAGAACGCCCAGGAGACCGACCACCTTCATAAACCGGTGTGACCTCGCGCCCACCTAGCGATGCCTGGTTCCCGGACCATCCCGTTCCCTACGTGTTCCCTACATGTTAGCAACTTGCGAGGCAAAGGAAAGTGGTAACTACCGGTTTGGCAAAGAACTTACCTCCGGTGTGGATCCGTAGTAAGTCGCAGCGAAAGCTGCCTTCGATGGCATGATAGGCATGTCCCCCGCCACGGTAACTCGAGCCGGTGGCGGTGTACCGATAGACATAGAGATCATCATTTCCTGCAAGATAGGTTACAAGTAAGGCTTTGCAGAAATAAAGCATCAAGCCGAGACTTGTCATCTACTTGCGCGAGAAGAAAGATTCGGACTTATCGATATATACGTCATATAGGCCGTATTCTCGCCTATTCCACCGGGCAGCGGCCTGCCGATACGCTTCATTGCGGGCTTCGAAGGCCGCCTCGAAGTCAGGCTACAATTTCGAAACAATGAATCTCGTAAACACTTAGCCATGTAGGAAGGAAAACCGGAAAGAGGATGAAAATGAGGAAAACTTACATCGTAGGCGGGTGGACGAGCAGGCCGTGGACGAGGCTGGGGGCTGTCGGCGGTGAGGGTATGCTTGAGACGCGTGTAGCTCGTGGAGTGGGTAGGCTTGACCGCCTTATTCAGCCAAGGGAAACGGCCATGCGGACGCCCGTGCCCCGACAGGACCAACGACTCCTCGTCGACCGGAATGCTCAAGGGGTCATCCACCTCGGGGTGACGAGACTTGACCATGTCGCAGTAGTCCTCCTTGGCGGCCTTGGCATTGCCGTAGTACCGTGGCTGAGGCAATGCGGGATTGGGCTTCGCTTCGTCCGCATCATGTCATATATCCGGGCATCATGAAGCACCACCCCGGGTGGTGCCTCGGCCACCTGCATCGCGAAAAGAAAAGTTAAGCGTACCACAAATGAGACATGGCGGGAAATGAATGAAGGTCGTTCCATGTATATACATACCTTTTTCCCCTTGAAGCGGGTGTAGTCGCGGTTTCCCGCGCGATGTGTGCCACCGGTGCCTCGGTTCTCCATGTTACGCCTCGACACGGCTGCAAACTCCTCGTCCTGCCCGAGCCACCTCGCCCTAATCAGCTCCTCCCATGCCTCCCTATGTCTGCTCGGCCCACTCGGGACAAACCTGAAAACGCAATACTCAGCTCAAGATAATTCAATGAAAACTTAGCAGCAATGTAGAATCTCATTGACATTTTACTCACCGACATGTACTCCTCAATGGTCATTGCCCATTCCTCCGTAGGCTCGTTACCAACATAGTACTCCTTCTTGACCCTCTTACCCTTGTTAGCCCGGAAGGCACTAGCGCTCGGTGAACTTTTGGTTGTACCACTGCCGCGGTGTCAACCTCTCGCAAGCGCCACGCAAAGTGAGACGCGCCTGCGTCTCATGCTCCGGGTCCACACGATAGAAGCACTTCAATCATGCATAAATCAGTTGTGAAAGTCATGAGTTAGCACATTAGGGTCATCAACTATGAATGGTGCTCGAGAAATATATGCCTTACCCAGAACTTGGTGGTCACAGCCTCAGCAGCTGTCGCGAAGCCTACGGCAGGGGCATCCTCATAGTCCGCCCAAGTAGTGGCTAGCTTTGTCGGGCCACCGGGGACCGTGCTAAGGGGAGTGTATCTGCCGGGCCAGAACTTCTTAATCGAGCCCCAAGCAAGCCGTTAGGCATGCGGGGGGCTTGGCATCCCATGTCCGATTGCTTGCAAATAAATCACACATTAGTACACATGCCAAATTGTTTATTATGCCCAAGATGAAAATACATGTTCGAAATTTCTGAAGTAGTACACTTACTCATCGCTCGAAGGAATGATAAGGGCCTTGTCATCATGGGTCTTCGGCTCCTTCCTCGCATCGGGGACTCTAGCTTCTCCACGAAGCTTCAAGGGCTTCGGCGCACCTTCACCCTCCATGACCTCCAACTCAGCCCTAGAGTCCGACTCGTGTGTAGACTCCGTCTCCATCTCCACCTCCCCACTAGACGGACCCTCAAGGTACAACTCGGGAGCCACGTCGCCAGAAGCGGAGGGTGGCTCGTCAAAGTCCATGTGTACCCCGCCGCCACCTCGTCCTCCACCTCGTCCTCCTCGTCCTCGTCCTCGACCTCCACCTCGTCCTCCTCGTCCTCGTCCTCCATCGGTACCATCGGCGTAACGCGGATTTTGCACCGGGGCTCGATCACTCCGTCTAGGCACTCTAGGAATATTCCTCTTCACCTGCGCCAGCGTCTTAAGCAAGCTCTCGGAGTCTGCCTTGCCGCTGCTCATATTGTTCAGTCACCTGCATTGAGAAGAATAAAACAGTTAAGCACAAAGACATATTATATGAAGATACTAAGAATAAAAGGCACAATGCAATTAAGAAGCATGTTGACATAATAAAATGAAGATACTAAGAATAAAAGGCACAATGCAATTAAGAAGCATGTTGACATAATAAAATGAAGATACTAAGAATAAAAGGCACAATGCAATTAAGAAGCATGTTGACAAATAAATACTAAGAATAAAAGACCCTCACCGACCATCATCGCTCTCACGCTCACTCTCATACTCCATCTCTTTCTCTTTCTCTTTCTCGGCCCACTATCACTATCACTATCTTGTGAGTACAAAGTTGAAGGGTCGACGGGTGGAGGCTCATCATAATTGTCATTCGCCTCAAGTAACTTCTCGAGCATAGATATGTCCTTTAGATCCACCACCGACTCACCACGAGTTTCCGCATCGTTCCCGAGGTCCTCTTGAACAAACGGTTCTAAAATATATTCCCCGAAGTCCTGTTCCTCTTGATAGAAAATCCCCTCGTATGTCACGGGGTCAATGTTGTTGTAATCATCCTCGGAGGGAATCGGTAGGTTACCATGTGGCGATACCGGAAGACGACTTCCCAACCCTTGAGTTCCGCTTTCTGGCATGGGTAGGGCAAAAAATAAACTTGCTTGGCTTGGTGAGCCACAATAAAGACATCGGCTCCGCTATAGGTGGTTGAAGGCTTAACTTCAACTAACCCAATGGACTTATCACTTCTCTGTCCACCTATTGGGTCGAACCAATGACACTTGAACACGACGATATTGAGTTGCACGTTCGTACGATTGAATGTCAACTCGTATACACTTTGTAACCTTCCGTAGTAATCAAAGTTGTTGGCTCCTTTGGTGAAGACCCCAGTATTTATCGTTTTGGGATTCGCCCGGCCCTTCTGGTGCGTCTCTGTGTGGAACCCCCTGTCCGAGAAGCCGGACACACCTGGGGGGTAGCCTTGGATATAAAACCATCTCAAATCACTTTTGTGCATTCCATGTGGACACACACAAGTTTTGGGGCCATTCCCTAGATCCGATGCTCGATTTCCGACGAAACCCTAGTTCCGTTGACCGCGCGGTCTACCCCTTTGATCTGCATCCCATCGGGGGTCCCCGGTGGGCATATGCCTCCATTTGAGCTTGGTTAGGTCATAGGTACATGTGGAAACAAGGATCATCACATATGATCTCAAGTTTCTCTCCGGTTCACCTCCGAGGGAGTTCCCCCTATACACGCGAGAATCTGCCTAAGTGTAGGAACCCCCTGTCCAGAAGCCGGACACACACGGGGGGTAGCCTTGGATATAAAACCATCTCAAATCACTTTTGTGCATTCCATGTGGACACACACAAGTTTTGGGGCCATTCCCTAGATCCGATGCTCGATTTCAGACGAAACCCTAGTTACGTTGACCGCGCGGTCTACCCCTTTGACTCGCATCCCATCGGGGTCCCCCGGTGGGCATATGCCTCCATTTGAGCTTGGTTAGGTCATAGGTACATGTGGAAACAAGGATCATCACATATGATCTCAAGTTTCTCTCCGGTTCACCTCCGAGGGAGTTCCCCCTATACACGCGAGAATCCGCCTAAGTGTAGGAACCCCCTGTCCGAGAAGCCGGACACACACTGGGGGTAGCCTTGGATATAAAACCATCTCAAATCACTTTTGTGCATTCCATGTGGACACACACAAGTTTTGGGGCCATTCCCTAGATCCGATGCTCGATTTCCGACGAAACCCTAGTTCCGTTGACCGCGCGGTCTACCCCTTTGATCGCATCCCATCGGGGGTCCCCGGTGGGCATATGCCTCCATTTGAGCTTGGTTAGGTCATAGGTACATGTGGAAACAAGGATCATCACATATGATCTCAAGTTTCTCTCCGGTTCACCTCCGAGGGAGTTCCCCCTATACACGCGGATCCGCCTAAGTGTAGGAACCCCACGTCCGAGAGGCCGGACACACTCGGGGGTAGCCTTGGATATAAAACCATCTCAAATCACTTTTGTGCATTCCATGTGGACACACACAAGTTTTGGGGCCATTCCCTAGATCCGATGCTCGATTTCCGACGAAACCCTAGTTACGTTGACCGCGCGGTCTACCCCTTTGATCGCATCCCATCGGGGTCCCCGGTGGGCATATGCCTCCATTTGAGCTTGGTTAGGTCATAGGTACATGTGGAAACAAGGATCATCACATATGATCTCAAGTTTCTCTCCGGTTCACCTCCGAGAGAGTTCCCCCCTATACACGCAGAATCTGCCTAAGTGTAGTAACCCCCTGTCCGAGAAGCCGGACACACCTGGGGGGGTAGCCTTGGATATAAAACCATCTCAAATCACTTTTGTGCATTCCATGTGGACACACACAAGTTTTGGGGCCATTCCCTACATCCGATGCTCGATTTCCGACGAAACCCTAGTTACGTTGACCGCGCGGTCTACCCCTTTGATCGCATCCCATCGGGGTCCCCGGTGGGCATATGCCTCCATTTGAGCTTGGTTAGGTCATAGGTACATGTGGAAACAAGGATCATCACATATGATCTCAAGTTTCTCTCCGGTTCACCTCCGAGGAGTTCCCCCTATACACGCGAGAATCCGCCTAAATGTAGTAACCCCCTGTCCGAGAAGCCGGACACACACTGGGGGTAGCCTTGGATATAAAACCATCTCAAATCACTTTTGTGCATTCCATGTGGACACACACAAGTTTTGGGGCCATTCCCTAGATCCGATGCTCGATTTCGACGAAACCCTAGTTACGTGTGACCGCGCGGTCTACCCCTTTGACTGCATCCCATCGGGGGTCCCCCAGTGGGCATATGCCTCCATTTGAGCTTGGTTAGGTCATAGGTACATGTGGAAACAAGGATCATCACATATGATCTCAAGTTTCTCTCCGGTTCACCTCCGAGGGAGTTCCCCCTATACACGCGAGAATCCGCCTAAGTGTAGGAACCCCTCGTCCGAGAAGCCGGACACACCTGGGGGGTAGCCTTGGATATAAAACCATCACAAATCACTTTTGTGCATTCCATGTGGACACACACAAGTTTTGGGGCCATTCCCTAGATCCGATGCTCGATTTCCGACGAAACCCTAGTTACTGTTGACCGCGCGGTCTACCCCTTTGATTGCATCCCATCGGGGTCCCCGGTGGGCATATGCCTCCATTTGAGCTTGGTTAGGTCATAGGTACATGTGGAAACAAGGATCATCACATATGATCTCAAGTTTCTCTCCAGGTTCACCTCCGAGGAGTTCCCCCTATACATGCATAATCTGCCTAAGTGTAGGAACCCCCTGTCCGAGAAGCGGACACACACGGGGGTAGCCTTGGATATAGAACCATCTCAAATCACTTTTGTGCATTCCATGTGGACACACACAAGTTTTGGGGCCATTCCCTAGATCCGATGCTCGATTTCCGACGAAACCCTAGTTTTGTTGACCGCGCGGTCTACCCCTTTGATCGCATCCCATCGGGGTCCCCGGTGGGCATATGCCTCCATTTGAGCTTGGTTAGGTCATAGGTACATGTGGAAACAAGGATCATCACATATGATCTCAAGTTTCTCTCCGGTTCACCTCCGAGGGAGTTCCCCCTATACACGCAGAATCTGCCTAAGTGTAGGAACCCCCTGTCCGAGAAGCCGGACACACCTGGGGGGTAGCCTTGGATATAAAACCATCTCAAATCACTTTTGTGCATTCCATGTGGACACACACAAGTTTTGGGGCCATTCCCTCCGCCCTGCTACTTCTCTCCCGCCCTTTTTCCCGCTCACCCTTTCCCGCTGCTTCTCCCCGCCCTTTTTCCCGCCATGATTTCCCGCCAAGTTTTCCCGCCCACCCTTTCCCGCTCATTCTCTCCCGCCAAGTTTTCCCGCCCACCCTTTCCCGCCCATTCTCTCCTCGCCAAGTTTTCCCGCCGTTTCAGCCCCTCGTCGGCCTATATATAGCCATGTCTTCTCCACTAACGAGCACCAGCAACATTTCTCCCCTCATCACTTCTCTCATCCAACAGCACCACAAAATCCTCTGAGCTGAGCTGCCGCTGAGATGGCTCCTCGTCGCCGTAGCAACACGGGCTTCATCGGCGTTCGCCTGCGGCCTGCGGGACATTTCGCGGCTGAAATCACCGCCGGTGGTACGCGTGTGTGGCTCGGCACCTTCTACACGAAGGAGGCTGCTGCCCGCGCATACGACGTTGCGGCTTGGAGGTTTGGCCGGCCGCGCCACGAAATGAACTTCCCGGAGGTCGGGTCTCCGACGGAAGCTCGAGTCTCTCTGCGAGCCGCTACTTCGCTCACGGGGTGAAGCGCGGCGGTACGAGGTCCGGCCAGCGGCGGATTGATACCACCGAGGCGGACGAGCGAGTTCATGGCACGGTGGCGCAGAGACCATCCCGGAGCCGTCGAGGCGAACGCGCATTCCGGAAGGACAAGCGGACGTACGGGAGAGAGAGGAGGGCGGGAAAGCGGCAGAGGAAGGCTGCGGTTGAAGCAGAGTACGCCAAAGGAGAGGCATCGACATGGGGGGAGGATGATGAACGGTGGTCGTGGATCTTCACAACCACCGCTTCAGAGGACACCCCCAGCGAGGACGAAGATTTCGACTTCTCGATTAATATGTGTGTGTGTCGAGTCCGTGTGTCTAGCGTTAAGTGCTTTATTCGTGTGTGGGTGTAGTTCTTTAAATGTTTTGGTTTGTGTGTGCGTCTAGTTCTTTAAGTGTTTTGGTTCTCGTGTGGGTGTAGTTCTTTAAGTGTGTTGGTTCCTGTGTGTGGGTGTAGTTCTTTAAGTGTTTCGGTTCGTGTGTGGGTCTAGTACTTTAAGCGCTTTGGTATGTGTGTGGGTCTAGTTATTTAAGTGTTTTGTATCGTGTACTGGGTCTTAAGTTCTTAAATGTATCACTTTTCTCTCCGAGTTCACCTCCGAGGGAGTTCCCCCTATACATCCGAATCCGCCTAAGTGTAGGAACCCCCTGTCCGAGAAGCCGGACACACCTTGGGGGGTATCCTTGGATATAAAACCATCTCAAATCACTTTTGTGCATGTCATGTGGGCACACACAAGTTTTCCGGCGATTCCGACGCTCCGGTGGTCACGTAACTTGGAAAACCCTAGGGCGGGGACCCCACACATCTACCCCTATAGCTTTCTCCGTGTGAGGGTTTACCGAGTGGACTTTTTATTTATTTTGCTTTGTTTAGGACATATGTACATGGAAACCATAGGTTGGGCATACTTTACCATAAAATAGGCTCCGTTCGAGCCATGGCGGGGGTTTCCACATACAGATCCTGGATTTTACCAACTGGTAGCCCATTATGCGGAAATCCTCAACGCCGGGTACATCCAAGGTTAGCCAAACCTTACATCACACTTGTACATGTATGTTAGGGGCAGAAGCAAGTTTTCCAACAATTCTAACGCTCCGGTGATCTGTTTCTTGGGAAACCCTAGGGCGGGACCCCTAGGGTTAGGGTTTTACCAAGTGATCTGTTAGGGTTATAGTTAGGGTTAGCAATGTATGTGGAAACCCTAGGGTTAGGGTTAGAGTTAGGGTTAGGGTTAGGGTTAGAGTTAGCAATGTATGTGGAAACCCTAGGGTTAGGGTTAGGGTTAGGGTTAGGGTTAGAGTTAGCAATGTATGTGGAAACCCTAGGGTTAGGGTTAGGGCTAGAGTTAGGGTTACGGTTAGGGTTAGAGTTAGGGTTAGAGTTAGGGTTAGGGTTCGGGAAACCGTAGGGCGGGGAACCCACGGATCTAACCATATGTACATCGATAGCAAATGTTGGGCCTAGTGGCTCCGGTTGACCCGTCTGCGAAGAGCGTCACCCATGGGACCTACATATGCCATCTACGAATTCTTAAAAAATAGAACCATTTTTTACATAATTCATACTAGTAAATAAATAATAGAAACATATTATAAAGTAATATGAGAGAGGGAAAAAGTAAAAAAAATAAAAAAAATCCTATATGCCGAGGGTGGCCGTCGGCATAGGGTGCCCATGCCCTATGCCGAGGGTGGCCGTCGGCGTCTGACTGACGCCGTGAGCGGGCGACGACGGCGCGGGCTGGGCCAGAGGCGATGCCGGTGCTACGCCGAGGGCCAAGGTGACGCCGACGGCTGCCCTCGGCGTAGCCTCCTCTACGCCGACGGTATTTGTACGCCGACGGTCGGCTTCCTGATCTGCCCTGGCGACTCCGTACGCCGACGGCCCCGATAAAAAGCCGTCGGCGTACAGTTTGGCCGTCGGCGTCTTCTCCCATTCCTGTAGTGGCTTGGATCATATCACGATTTTAATCTTCGGTTGATCTTATTTCATCACATAACATATATCGACTGAAACACACAAAGACAAGAAAAAAACCATTTATGTGCCAAAAGTACCAAACAAAGGAACGTCCTCCAAAAGCTTAACTTTAAATCTCCTATTACCTTCGCCGAGACCTACCCTGCCCTGTGGCCTATCCCCTTTGCAACTAAGATCCAGACAGACGTTGTAGCACCAGCTTCTTGGGTGTGTGGTGGCGAGAGAGGTCTGGACCTAGGCTCTGTGGCTCCCAGATGGAGACTCAGAGTTGATTGAGTGATGGACGTCTCGCCATTGCCCTGTGGCCCACATGCGAGACATGTGAGCAACACTCATCCTCATCTTTTGGTACATTCGGTGGCAACCCGAACGATGTGGTCTTCAATGGAGCGACACCCTCACAGATGACCATAGGGAGAAGACCAAGGTGGAGTATTATAGGTGGCGTCGGGCAAAGCTTTTTTGCGGCGTAGTTTTCTTATTTCCCCAACCTGTAGATTTACCGTGGCAGTACGGATCAGAGTAGGCTTTTGTGGGGAGCTGTCACCCCTTATTGGAGGCACAAACTTAGCATTCCTTAGCTCTCTTCTATATGATTGATACTGTAGGGATTCGTTGCATAGAAAACAAAAAAATTCCTACCGCGAGAACGCAATCCAAGCCAAGGTGCAATCTAGAAGACGGGAGCAACGAGGGGATGATCAAGACTCACCCTTGAAGATTTCCAAAGCCTACAAGAGTAGGCTCTTGTTGCTGCGGTAGACGATCACTTGCCGCTTGCAAAAGCGCGTAGAAGATCTTGATCACGGTGCCACAATCGGGCAGCACCTCCGTACTCGGTCACACGTTCGGTGTTGATGAAGACGACGTCCTTCTCCCCGTTCCAGCGGGCAGCGGAAGTAGTAGATCCTCCTCGGAATCCCGGCAGCACGACGGCGTGGTGGCGGTGGTGGTGGAGATCTCCGACAGAGCTTCGCCTAAGCTATGTGGGAGACAGAGGTAGGAGGGAACCGCTAGGGTTTGGGAGAGGGGGCGCCGGCTAGGGCAGCCTTGAGGGGTGCGGCCATGGTGTTGTTGTGGTGGCCGGCCAGCCCCTCTCCTCCCCTATTTATATAGGTGGAAGCCCCAAGGTTTAGGTCAAAGTGTCCGAATAAGACCCCAACAAAAAACCTTCCATGTGACCAAACCTAGGGGGAGTGGGACTCCCCCCCTTTCCTTGGTGGGGTGGCCGGCCACCATGGTGGGGAGTCCACTTGGGACTCTTCCTCCCTTAGGCTGGCCGACCAAGGTGGGTGGAGTCCCTCTGTGACTCCACCTTCCATCCTTATTTCTTCCGGACTCTTCTAGAACCTTCCAGAGAAAATACCGGATCATTTTCAAACCTAAAAAATGACTTCCTATATATGAATCTTATTCTCCGGACCATTCCTGAACTCCTCGTGATGTCCTGGATCCCATCCGAGACTCCGAATAAAACTTCGAACTCCATTCCATATTCCATATCTACTTAAACGACATCAAACCTTAAGTGTGTCACCCTACGGTTCGTGAACTATGTAGACATGGTTGAGACTTCTCTCCGACCAATAACCAATAGCGGGATCTGGAGATCCATAATGGTTCCCACATATTCAACGATGACTTAGTGATCGAATGAACCATTCACATACGATACCAATTCCCTTTGTCACGCGATATTTTACTTGTCCGAGGTTTGATCATCGGTATCTCTATACCTTGTTCAACCTCGTCTCTCGACAAGTACTCTTTACTCGTACCGTGGTATGTGGTCTCTTATGAACCATTCATATGCTTGCAAGCTATTTAGACGACATTCCACCGAGAGGGCCCGGAGTATATCTATCCGTCATCGGGATGGACAAATCCCACTCGTTGATCCATATGCCTCAACTCATACTTTATGGATACTTAATCCCACCTTTATAACCACCCATTTACGCGATGGCGTTTGATGTAATCAAAGTACCTTTCCGAGCATAAGTGATTTACATGATCTCATGGTCATAAGGACTAGGTAACTATGTATCGAAAGCTTATAGCAAATAACTTAATGACGTGATCTTATGCTACGCTTAATTGGCTGTGTCCATTACATCATTCACATAATGATATAATCTTGTTATTAATAACATCTAATGTTCATGATTATGAAACTAATCATCTATTAATCAACAAGCTAGTTAAGAGGCTTTACTAGGGACTCATTGTTGTTCACATAACACACATGTATCAATGTTTCGGTTAATACAATTATAGCATGGTATGTAAACATTATCATAAACTTAAAGATATATTATAATAACTGTTTTATTATTGCCTCTTGGGCATATCTCCAACAGTCTCCCACTTGCACTAGAGTCAATAATCTACTTTACATTTGTAGAGATATAACACCTTGGCCTTCTGGTGCTTTATCATGTTTTGCTCACGGGAGAAGTTTTAGTCAACGGATCTGACATGCTCAGAAACGTATGTATTTTGCAATTCATTTGCGTCTCAACGCATCACTCATTTTTTAAATGAGTCGGCATTAAATATGTTTGGTCTTCTGGTGGAACCTTAATTCCGCTGTCTGAAATATGTCACTAATATTGTCATACACAATATAGCTTCAAAGTTCTAACACTATCGGAACTACACCAAGTTCTCAAAGAACTTCTTGACTTTAACATCCTCAATCATTGTCAAAACAATGACAAACTCTGTCTTCTTTTGTAGAATCCGTCACAATATTTAGAACTCTTCTAAATCTAGCATTGTGCTACCTTTTAATCAACACTTAGCCTAATTAGAGATTGAAATTTTATTTTTATATGTGACAAAACCAATATCGGTGCAACACCTTACAGTGATTTGTTTGTCATTTCTCCATACAAAACTATTTATATATCCTTGGTTCTTCTAAAGTACACAGGGATATTCTTACTGTTTGTCCAATGATTATCACATGAATCATTCTGGTATATGCTCCTAACATTTTAGAGCACGGGACATCTGATTGTGTACATATTAATTGTGATCTAAATCACTCATGTGTTTTTACTCATTGAGTGTCAGATACACTCAAGTTTTGTTAAAACTTCACATGACAAGAACATTTTCTTAATATTTCTATATTGAACTACTTCAATATCCTTTCTATGTACTTTGACTTAAACTTATTATGTGTTTCAATCTATCTTCATAGATCTTGACACTAAATATGTTTCAGTCCATATCCTTTCATTGAAGTTAATTCTCAATGAAACCTTTTATAATCAAGCATATAATTACATCATTTATAACCAACTATATGTATCTACATAAAGTATTATAAATATGTCTCAGCGCTCCCACTTAATTTCTTGCAAATGCAAGCCTCTTCATCGTCTCTGATGAAATCATAACTCTTTGATCATTTCATCCGGTGAAGATTCCAACTCCGCAATACTTACTTCATCCAATTGAAGTTTGTATTCATATCTAGTATTCTACGGACTAGCAAAACTCTTGGTTGTATCTTGTATACACCTTTAATACACACTTCTGTTAAGTAATATATTTTGCCATCCTACTAACATATCTTATAAAAGAAATATGTAGTGATTACTAGAATAATCCACATAGACTATAAGCATTGCTACGGAAGATCTAATCTTATCGTAGTCAACTCTTTGAACTTTGTCGTAAACAACTTTTCGACAAGCCTAGCTTCTTTAAGGACATTTCATCCAAGTCTATCAATTTCATAGATTTATTTACTTTAAAAAGTATTCATCTATCTTGGATTTCATGGCGTATAGCCATTTTAACGGAGTCAGGGCCCATCATAACTTCTTTGTTTGTAGTTGATTTATCATTGTTCAAAATCAATCCTTTGTTCACAAATCATTTATTTGATCACAAAGTAAACCATACCTACAAGGTTCAATATGTACTTCGATCTCCATGACTAAAACACTTTGTATTCATGGAAGCCATGATCGTCGTGGCCGCTTCCGGAATCAATTTCCGATGCTGCGCTACTCTGATCATTATGCTCAGGTTCATAAACCTTATCAAGTTCTATTGTCCTCCCACTCAAATACTTCGCTAGAAAACAATTTCTTGGAAATAAGCAAGTAACATTAACAAACACTTTTGTCTTTTACTTCATAGTGAAAAGAATTCCCAATCAATTCTTTGGGATAACCAACAAAGACATTCATCCGATTTTGGTTGTAAACTCTTAGACCAAAATTTAAAGAAAGGACTATTAAGGTTTATACCCATGCCATAACTTGTATGGTGTCATTTCAACGGATCATGATGATGCTCTATTTAGTGTAAAAGCGGTAGTCTCTAAAGCATAATCCACAAAAATATAATGGCTTCATTTTATTTTATCTCATCATTAATCCAACAAGGTTTGGATACGTCTCTCGGATACTTCATCATCACTATGATACTCCAAGAAATGTGAGTTGTAGAACAACTTCATAACTCTCTTAGATGTTCGCTAAAACTCGTAATTCAAATATTTCCACTATGATCTAATCATAGATATTTGACTTTTCTATTACGATGATTCCCACTTCATGCTGAAATTTATTTGAATCCATTCAAATGTTTCAAACTTCTTCCTTATCGAATATATCCACATATATATACTCAATTCATTGTTGGAAGTTTTCATGAAGTAGAAGAATCTCCCGCACAACCTATGCCCAGTGAACCACATACATCATCATGTATTTTTCCACTAAGTTAGTTGCCTTTTCAACTCTTGGCCTATGAACGGTATTTCAGTCATTTTCTTTAGAAAAGATTTGCAAGCGCCAAACGATTCAAAAATCGAATGACTCCAAAAATCCATTTGCATGGAGTTCCTTCAGGTGTTCCTTTCTAATATGACCTAAATTGCGGTTCCATAAATAAGTGGAATTCAAATCATTTGCCTTATGGCATTTTAGCGTTAGTATTATGTATGTGTGTTTCACCATTAAGATTTATAGTAACTTATCCATCGTACATGGAGTAATGTCATAATTTGAACAACTCATTGTTTTCATTTGACCAGAGCAAAATAACAATTATTAAGTTCTTTATTATAAATTCTAAGGGCTAGATAGGATACCAACGACGAACATAATAACACTTTATTTTTGTTCCAGAAGTGCATTCCTATCATATTCCTTGTCAGTCAATTAGGCCATTGTATTCTTGTATTGCGTTGTTTTGTATGACATTTCATACCAACCAATATGGTACTAATACCCAAGAATTTCATTGTGTGACCAAACTAGGAATACAACCATAACATGTATATCATGTATATACACCTGAGCTAGACTTTCTAGTCTTCTCTTTTCTTTCTGCCAAAATATCTTTTGTAGTTTCTCTTTTATATTTCCTCATTATTTAGAAAATACTTCACCTTCAATAACTTCTAGGTTTGTTGGTCAAATATCAATAACCTTGAGGTTCTTACTTTGAAGTTGATCATCATATGACAAGTGTTTCAGATTTCACTATTAGTAACTTTGTAATATGATGAACAATTTCACTCATAATTTTATACATCATATCATGACGACTTTTCCGAGACCATGTCTGTACATGCTAGGCTCGTAAAATTTAACCTCAGTATTCGCATGTGCAAATCTGGCTTGCACCCGTTGTATGCACACGTAGAATCTATAACACCCGATCATCACGAGATGCTTCGAAACGACGAGTCTTAGCAACGGTGTATACTAAGGACGATCACTTCATGGATATGCGAATATCGTTAGTGCCCCAATAGTTGGAGGATTGGGACGCCTTGCGTCTTCAACCTTCCTACATTCCCATAAAACTTATGAGTTTATGTAGTCTCACCAAATTATATTCTATCATCTTGCAATAAATTCTTAGATATCACATATATCTCATACCTTGATTATTTCTGAAAACTAAATTTTCAGCTCCTTACTTTTCAAACAGATTTGAACTTCAAGTTTCACGGAGACAAGATAACTTTAGGTACTAATTGAAACCATAGCTCTTTGAATCAACAATGTGAGGTTTACTAAAAGTTTGCAATAGGACTTAATCATTTCTTGATTCTTTAACAATACGGTACCGATCCGTAAAGTTTCTTGTCGATTTTAACAGTATTTCTATCTCAATTACAAGACTAGCGCATGGTAGAATACGGATGCCAATACTACAAAATTAATTCAAAATACTACTCAGACTATGTTTATGATAATTAGTTCATGGTTTAATCTAATTACTAATGAACTCCCACTTAATACAACATCCCTCATAGTTGTTAAGTGGTACACGATCCAGATCCACTACACCAAAACCGATCATCACGTGAGATGATGTAGCTTCAATGGTGAACATCAACATGTTGATCATATCATCCATATGACTCGTGTTCAACCTTTCGGTTTCCGTTGTCCCGAGGCCATGTCTGTACATGCTAGGCTCGTCAAGCAAACCCAAGTATTCCGCGTGTGCAACATGGCTTACACCCGTTGTATGTGAACGTTGAGTCTATCACATCCGATCATCACGAGATGCTTCAAAACGACGAACTGTGCAACGGTGCATACGAGGGGAGAACACTTTATTATCTTGATATTAATGTGAGGGATCATCTTATAATGCTACCGTCGCGTTCTAAGCAAAATAAGATGCAAAAAGGATTAACATCACATGCAATTCATGTGTGATATGATATGGCCCTTTAGTCTTTGCACCTTCGATCTTTATCTCCAAAGCACGGACATGATCTCCATCATTAACGGGCATGATCTCCATCATCGTCGGCGTAGCGTCAAGGTCCATGGCGCCGTCTTCATGATTGTTCACCTCATGTAGCAACTATTACAACTACTTTGAAATACTACTCAACATGAAATTTAAAGACAACCATAAGGCTCCTGCCGGTTGCCACAATACAATAATGATCATCTCATACATATTCATCATCACATCATGGCCATATCACATCACCAAACCCCGCAAAAACAAGTTAGACGCCTCTAATTTGGTTTGCATATTTTACGTGGTTTAGGGTTTTCGAGTGAGATCTAATCTACCTACGAACATGAACCACAACGGTGATACTAGTGTTGTCAATAGAAGAGTAAATTGAATCTTCACTATAGTAGGAGAGACAGACACCCGCAAAGCCACTTATGCAATACAAGTTGCATGTCGAGCGTGAAGCAAATCTCATGAACGCGGTCATGTAAAGTTAGCCCGAGCCGCTTCATCCCACTATGCCACAAAGATGCAAAGTACTCAAACTAAAGACAACATAAGCATCAACTCCCACAAAACAATTGTGTTCTACTCGTGCAACCATCTATGCATAGACACGGCTCTGATACCACTGTAGAGATTCGTTGCATAGAAAACAAAAAATTTCCTACCGCGAGAACGCAATCCAAGCCAAGATGCAATCTAGAAGACGGGAGCAACGAGGGGATGATCAAGACTCACCCTTGAAGATTTCCAAAGCCTACAAGAGTAGGCTCTTGTTGCCGCGGTAGACGATCACTTGCCGCTTGCAAAAGCGCGTAGAAGATCTTGATCACGGTGCCACAATTGGGCAGCACCTCCGTACTCGGTCACACGTTCGGTGTTGATGAAGACGACGTCCTTCTCCCCGTTCCAGCGGGCAGCGGAAGTAGTAGATCCGCCTCGGAATCCCGGCAGCACGACGGCGTGGTGGCGGTGGTGGTGGAGATCTCCGACAGAGCTTCGCCTAAGCTATGTGGGAGAGAGAGGTAGGAGGGAACCGCTAGGGTTTGGGAGAGGGGCGCCGGCTAGGGCAGCCTTGAGGGGTGCGGCCATGGTGGTGTTGTGGTGGCCGGCCAGCCCTCTCCTCCCCTCTTTATATAGGTGGAAGCCCCAAGGTTTAGGTCAAAGTGTCCGAATAAGACCCCAACAAAAAACCTTCCATGTGACCAAACCTAGGGGGAGTGGGACTCCCCCCTTTCCTTGGTGGGGTGGCCGGCCACCATGGTGGGGAGTCCACTTGGGACTCTTCCTCCCTTAGGCTGGCCGGCCAAGGTGGGTGGAGTCCCTCTGTGACTCCACCTTCCATCCTTATTTCTTCCGGACTCTTCTAGAACCTTCTAGAACCTTCCAGAGAAAATACCGGATCATTTTCAAACCTAGAAAATGACTTCCTATATATGAATCTTGTTCTCCGGACCATTCCGGAACTCCTCGTGATGTCCTGGATCCCATCCGAGACTCCGAACAAAACTTCGAACTCCATTCCATATTCCATATCTACTTAAACGACATCAAACCTTAAGTGTGTCACCCTACGGTTCGTGAACTATGTAGACATGGTTGAGACTTCTCTCCGACCAATAACCAATAGCGGGATCTGGAGATCCATAATGGTTCCCACATATTCAACGATGACTTAGTGATCCAATGAACCATTCACATACGATACCAATTTCCTTTGTCACGCGATATTTTACTTGTCCGAGGTTTGATCATCGGTATCTCTATACCTTGTTCAACCTCGTCTCCTGACAAGTACTCTTTACTCGTACCGTGGTATGTGGTCTCTTATGAACCATTCATATGCTTGCAAGCTATTTAGACGACATTCCACCGAGAGGGCCCGAGTATATCTATCCATCATCGGGATGGAAAAATCCCACCTGTTGATCCATATGCCTCAACTCATACTTTCCGGATACTTAATCCCACCTTTATAACCACCCATTTACGCGAGTGGCGTTTGATGTAATCAAAGTACCTTTCCAGCATAAGTGATTTACATGATCTCATGGTCATAAGGACTAGGTAACTATGTATCGAAAGCTTATAGCAAATAACTTAATGACGTGATCTTATGCTACGCTTAATTGGGTGTGTCCATTACATCATTCACATAATGATATAATCTTGTTATTAATAACATCTAATGTTCATGATTATGAAACTAATCATCTATTAATCAACAAGCTAGTTAAGAGGCTTTACTAGGGACTCATTGTTGTTCGCATAACACACATGTATCAATGTTTCGGTTAATACAATTATAGCATGGTATGTAAACATTATCATAAACTTAAAGATATATTATAATAACCGTTTTATTATTGCCTCTTGGGCATATCTCCAACAGATACACCTTTCGAGGGTGTATTACGAAAACAACTTTCGCTACAGAAAAGCAAGAAGAGTAAAAATCTTACGTTGTTTTTGATGTGAAATAGAAGGCACAAAAATTCCTCTCAAAAAAGGCAAAATAGGTTTAACAAAACAAGCGAGGAAGAAGCGAAGAAAAACGACAGAAGGGCAAGAGAACCAAATTACTATGATTCATATAATTCATATATGACAAAATCGTGGAAGGTTGAAAACGGTTGACATGGAATGCGGGAGTTCAAAGAAATCCAGGTTCCAACTCAACTTATGGACGCGATCTCATGAGATCATAAGATGTGCCCATGACAATTTTCTTATTTTTCACACCATGTATAGAGTTTATGGAAAAACTGAAAGGCCAATAAAATGGATGTAAAGCTTTCAATTATCCCAAGCAAACATTTTTATTTAATATGAAGTATGTTCTAGGTGGGAGCTACAAGTATACATGTGTACTTAAATATATTTTCCTTTCGCTTAGAGGTCTTTTTTGATCATATAGTTGTGAATTTATTTAGATGTCCAGGAGCTATTTACTTGTATGTCTCAAATAAACTTCAGGAGCTATTCACTTATATGTGGAGCAACATGTAAACAATGGATTACTGTTATAAATATTTTTTTGCAGAATACAAAGGGGACATTTTATTTTATTTTAATTCCATTGATTATTTATTATTGTGGGCATTGAAAATAGTAATGTTTTTGACATCCTTGTCCATATCGATGAAGATGGACTCGGCATTTTTTTTTCCTTTGAGAAGGTGCCAAATGATTGCATCTCACTGCACTGAATAGAAGGGATAGTATGTACAGAGCAGGTACAACTCACTCGAAACACTAAAGTAGTGTGCCTACCCTGCACCAAGCAGATTGTCCACCATCTGGGCTTTGATCATGTCACGATTTTAATCTTCGGTTGATCTTGTTTCATCACTTAACATATATCGATTGAAAAGCAGGACCCTAACACGAAGACAAAAAGAACCATTTACGCGCCAAAAGTACCAAACAAATGAACATCCTCCAAATGTTTAACTCTAAATATCCTGTTACCTTCGTTAAGAGAGAAGGGTAAAAAATCTCACGTTGTTTTCGATGTGAAATAGAAGGCACAAAAAGGCCTCTCAAAAGAAGGCACAAAAAGGTTTAACAAAACAAGCGAGGAAGAAGCGAAGAAAAAGTAAAAAAGAGGCAAGGAGAACCAAATTGCTATGATTTCTATAATTACTATATATGAGAAAATGGTAGAAGGTTGAAAATGGTTGACATGGAATGTGGGAGTTACGAAGCAATCCATGTTCCAACTCAAATTTTGCACGCGATCTCATGAGGTCATAAAATGTGCCAATGAAAATTTTCATATTTTTTACACAATGTATAGAATTTATGAAAAAACATAAAAGCCAATAAAATGGATGTAAAGGTTTAATTTGTCCCAAGCAAACATTTGCATTTAATATATATTTTCCTTGCGTTTAGAGGTCTTTTTTGCACATATAGTTGCTAATTTAATTATGTGTACCAAATAGTTAGGAATTCATTAAATTTATCTGTACCTGATTGTACTGTGGAGCGACTAGGGGGGGGTGTGAATAGTCTCTATACCAATTTTAGTGCTTTTTCAGTTTTAGGCGATGCGGAAGCAAAGGTGACTACTTTAGCAACTACGTTGATCGTAATATGATGCTATGCAAGGGGAAACAACACGAATACAAAGAGAGCAAGTATAAAGGAAACGAGACAACCGGGCGGACGTTAGCGGAGATGAGACGCGATTTGTTTTACCGCAGTTCCTCCCACAAAAGGAAGTATGTCTGCGTTGAGGAGGTGTGGACCACTAAGGTGCCAACAACCACGAAGGCTTATCCTTGTTCCGCGTGAAACCCAACAAAGGAGTCTTCACTTCTCCACTATCAAGGCCGATAGAGGCGGAGGTTCCTTCACACGAGGTTGGGGCAAGCTCCACAACATCGGAGGCTCCCAACACCCTATGGGGCTAGCACAACACCAAGCTAGCCTCCATAGGGGCTCATCTCCAAGAGATCCCACAACAGGAACCCGAGCTAAAAGATCCACAAAGGACTAGGTGAGATTGGCAAAATCTTTCTTGGTGGAACTATAGATCGGGACCTCCTCCACCACTCCTCAAAGTTTAGGCTCGATTGGTTGGATGGGGTGGGAGATCCTCAAGATTTGAGCTCAGCAACAATGGACAAGAGAGATAAGAAAATAACTAAATCGGGCTGAGGAAGAAGACCCCCTTTAATAGGGGTCCACGAATCCAACCGTTATATTCAGGTTTCGCTCAAGCGGTACTACCGCCTTAGGGTAAACATAGGCCTTCGACGAAGGACACGTGGGGCACAACCGGTGTCGGCACCGTCAAGGTACCAGCATTTTGTCTGTGTGCCCCAGAATCCAGACCGGTACCATTGCGGTACTAGGTCGGAAGTTCTGCATGTTTTCCTTAACCGGTACCAGACCGGTACCTGGTCGGAACTACCATGTTTCACCATCATGCGGTGACTCAAGCGGTAGTCCCGGTTCAGGTACCGTCAAGGTACCGACAAGTCTTCGGTGTGTTTTCCCCATAAAGCGGTATCGTCAGCGGTACCTCGACCGGTACTACCGGTCCCAGAAGGGAGCGGTAGTACCGCCGCGAGGTTCCAGGCTGACATGTACCTGGTGCTGAAGGCGGTAGCGGTACTACCGCTCTCAGCATCGGTACTACCGGTTTTTCTGAAACCTGTTTCTTTTCTTCACCTCTCCAACCACGTCGACTAGCAACACAAACACAAAACCATAAAACCTATCAACTACTATCTTGATTCTTCCGATCTTAAGGTGTTCAACGAGAATACCGTGTACCTCCAAATCTTCAAAGCAACTATGCACACGGTGAAATATATTCGAGTGTTATCAAACGCACAAAACAATATAGAGAGACTTTCCTCTTTCAATCTCCCCTTTTTGGTGTTTGATGACAACACAAGAATTTGCAATATAGCACAAGATATTATGATAAGATTGAGATTTGCAAAATATAGACGGAACTCCCCATAGATGTGTGCATAATAGAAATATGCATTTGAATACAAATACACATCATCCTAGGAAAAAAACTCGCCCCGAGATTTTACAAACCAAGCACATATGCAACAACAAATATATAACATGATATATAGCATAGGCACAACTTGAGACAACACAACTAGATACAAGGGGTTTGTAAAATAACATGATATTTATGACAATAACTAGATACAAGGGGTTTGTAAATATATAACATGATATTTCTTCCTTCCGCACATCAATGGATGCACTTTACGATAGCGGTTGTGTCTTGCTGGGAACAACTGGAGTGGTGGGGAACCTGAAAATCCTCACAGTATTGTGGTCTATGATGGGTTGTAGAAGACTGGCGAAGGTACCGAGGTCGGATTATACCTAAGGAGGTATGTTGACCGGCCGGGGTATATAGTCGAGGTCGGAGTAGACCGGCGAGGACCCAAGGTCGGAACTCAACATGGGTGGGTGTGCGGGGTCGCGGAAAAATGCAATGATTGGCTAGGACCTTATACCTGGCTTCACACCAAGGAAGTGTGGACGGAGTCTATAGCCCGTCTGGCAACAAGGATAAGATCTCTTATGGGTAAAGAAACACACCTTGTAGAGTGTATCAAATTGCGGCTTGTCACTCCCTGTTCCGGGTTTGGAACTGCGAACGCCGCTAGAAAGGAACTCCATGAAGTTCTAGACACCCGGTTGATACGTCTCCAACGTATCGATAATTTCTTGTGTTCCATGCCACATTATTGATGTTATCTACATGTTTTATGCACACTTTATGTCATATTCGTGCATTTTCTGGAACTAACCTATTAACAAGATGCCGAAGTGCCGGTTCTCGTTTTCTGCTGTTTTTGGTTTCAGAAATCCTAGTAACGAAATATTCTCGGAATCGGACGAAATCAACGCCCGGGTTCCTATTTTACCCGGAAGCATCCAGAACACACGAGAACCGCCGGAGAAGGGAGGCAGGGCCACCACACCACACCCGGCGCGGCCTAGGGGGCGCGCCCCCTAGGGTGTGGGCCCCCTTCGACCTTCCTGCGCCGCCTCTTCGCCTATAAAGAGCCCCTGGATCGGAAAACCCTATACCGATTGACGAAACCCACGAAAACCTTCCGGAGCCGCCGCCATCGCGAAGCCAAGATCCGGGGGACGGGATCTGCTGTTCCGGCACCTGCCGGAGCGGGGAAGTGCCCCGGAAGGCTTCTCCATCGACACCGTTGCCATCTCCACCGCCATCTTCATCACCGCTGCTTGCTCCCATGAGGAGGGAGTAGTTCTCCATCGAGGCTCGGGGCTGTACCGGTAGCTATGTGGTTAATCTCTCTCCTATGTACCTCAATACAATGATCTCATGAGCTGCTTTACATGATTGAGATTCATCTGAGTTTTGTATCACTACTATCTATGTGCTACTCTAGTGATGTGTTATTAAAGTAGTTCTATTCCTCCTGCACGTGTGTAATGGTGACAGTGTGTGCACCGTGTTAGTACTTGGTTTGTGCTATGATCATGATCTCTTGTAGATTATGGAGTTAACTATTGCTATGATATTATTGATGTGACCTATTCCTCCTACATATGCATGAAGGTGACGAGTGTGCATGCTATGCTAGTACTTGGTTTAGTCTCGTTGATCTATCTTACACTAAAGGTTACTTAAACATGAGCATTATTGTGGAGCTTGTTAACTCCGGCATTGAGGGTTCGTGTAATCCTACGCAATGTGTTCATCATCCAACAAAAGTGTAGAGTATGCATTTATCTGTTCTGTTATGTGATCAATGTTGAGAGTGTCCACTAGTGAAAGTGTAATCCCTAGGCCTTGTTCCTAAATACTGCTGAGTTACTACTGCTTGTTTCATTGTTTCTATCTGCGTTACTCTTGCTGCAATACTACCACCATCAATTACGCGCCAAGCACTTTTACGGCACCGTTGCTACTGCTCATATATATTTATACCACCTGTATTTCACTATCTCTTCGCCGAACTAGTGCACCTATTAGGTGTGTTGGGGACACAAGAGACTTCTTGCTTTGTGGTTGCGGGGTTGCATGAGAGGGATATCTTTGACCTCTTCCTCCCTGAGTTCGATAAACCTTGGGTATCCACTTAAGGGAAAACTTGCTGCTGTTCTACAAACCTCTCGCTCTTGGAGGCCCAACACTTGTCTACAGGAAAAGGAGGGGGAACGTAGACATCAAGCACTTTTCTGGCGCCGTTGCCGGGGAGGAAAGGTAAAAGGCTCTCATACTACGGTCCCAGGTAAAGTATTTTTCTGTTGCCGTCGTGTGTGTGCTCGAAGCTATTTCCTTTAGATCCTGCAATTGCAACTTTTTGTTTCTTGTTTACACTAGTTTGGCATAATGGACAACAATGAGCTTCTTGTTCTATTTCCTGATTTAAAACATGGATTGTTTGATGCGAAAATTAAAAAACCTATGAAATCTTATTTGCATGCTTTGGTAGTAATATTAGTATGAACGCTTTGAACACCATTGTTGATAATGATATAGAAAGTTCTAAGCTTGGGGAAGTTGGTTTTCATGATATTTTTAGTCCCCCAAGCATTGAGGAGAAAATTTTCTTTGATGATACTTTGCCTCCTATTTATGATGATAATGATAGTGGTCTTTTGATGCCACCTACTATGGAGAGTAAATTTTGTTGTGATTATACTATGCCTCCTACACTTGATGAGAATAATAATGATAGCTACTTTGTTGAATTTGCTCCCACTACAACTAATAAAATTGATTATGCTTATGTGGGTAGTAATAATTTTGTGCATGAGACTCATGATAAGAATGTTTCATTTGATAGTTATATTGTTGAGTTTGCTCATGATGCTACTGAAAGTTATTATGAGAGAGGAAAATATGGTTGTAGAAATTTTCATGTTACTAAAACACCTCTCTATGTGCTGAAATTTTTGAAGCTACACTTGTTTTATCTTCCTATGCTTGTTACTTTGCTCTTCATGAACTTGTTTATTTACAAGATTCCTATGCATAGGAAGCATGTTAGACTTAAATGTGTTTTGAATTTGCCTCATGATGCTCTCTTTTGCTTCAAATACTATTTCTTGCGAGTGCATCATTAAAACTGCTGAGCCCATCTTAATGGCTATAAAGAAAGAACTTCTTGGGAGATAACCCATGTGTTATTTTGCTACAGTACTTTGTTTTATTTTGTGTCTTGGAAGTTGTTTACTACTGTAGCAACCTATCCTTATCTTAGTTTTGTGTTTTGTTGTGCCAAGTAAAGCCGTTGATAGAAAAGTAAGTACTAGATTTGGATTACTGCGCAGTTCCAGATTTCTTTGCTGTCACGAATCTGGGTCCACCTCCCTGTAGGTAACTCAGAAAATTAAGCCAATTTACGTGCTTGATCCTCAGATATGTACGCAACTTTCATTCAATTTGAGCATTTTCATTTGAGCAAGTCTGGTGCCATTTTAAAATTCGTCAATACGAACTGTTCTGTTTTGACAGATTCTGCCTTTTATTTCGCATTGCCTCTTTTGCTATGTGGGATGGATTTCTTCGTTCCATTAAACTCCAGTAGCTTTGAGCAATGTCCAGAAGTGTTAAGAATGATTGTGTCACCTCTGAACATGTTAATTTTTATTGTGCACTAACCCTCTAATGAGTTGTTTCGAGTTTGGTGTGGAGGAAGTTTTCAAGGGTCAAGAGAGGAGGATGATATACTATGATCAAGAAGAGTGAAAGCTCTAAGCTTGGGGATACACCCGGTGGTTCACCCCTGCATATATCAAGAAGACTCAAGCGTCTAAGCTTGGGGATGCCCAAGGCATCCCCTTCTTCATCGACAACATTATCAGGTTCCTCCCCTGAAACTATATTTTTATTCCATCACATCTTATGTGCTTTTTCTTGGAGCGTCGGTTTGTTTTTGTTTTTTGTTTTGTTTGAATAAAATGGATCCTAGCATTCACTTTATGGGAGAGATACACGCTCCGCTGTAGCATATGGACAAGTATGTCCTTGGTTTCTACTCATAGTATTCATGGCGAAGTTTCTCCTTCGTTAAATTGTTATATGGTTGGAATTGGAAAATGATACATGTAGTAATTGCTATAAATGTCTTGGGTAATGTGATACTTGGCAATTGTTGTGCTCATGTTTAAGCTCTTGCATCATATGCTTTGCACCTATTAGTGAAGAATACATAGAGCATGCTAAAATTTGGTTTGCATAATTGGTCTCTCTAAGGTCTAGATAATTTCTAGTATTGAGTTTGAACAACAAGGAAGACGATGTATAGTTTTATAATGCTTGTAATATGTCTTTTATGTGAGTTTTGCTGCACCGGTTCATCCTTGTGTTTGTTTCAAATAAGCCTTGCTAGCCTAAACCTTGTATCGAGAGGGAATACTTCTCATGCATCCAAAATACTTGAGCCAACCACTATGCCATTTGTGTCCACCATACCTACCTACTACATGGTATTTTCCGCCATTCCAAAGTAAATTGCTTGAGTGCTACCTTTAAAATTCCATCATTCACCTTTGCAATATATAGCTCATGGGACAAATAGCTTAAAAACTATTGTGGTATTGAATATGTAATTATGCACTTTATCTCTTATTAAGTTGCTTGTTGTGCGATAACCATGTTTGCTGGGAACGCCATCAACTCATTGTTGAATTTCATGTGAGTTGCTATGCATGTTCGTCTTGTCCGAAGTAAGGGCGATCTACTGCGAGTTGAATGGTTTGAGCATGCATATTGTGAGAGAAGAACATTGGGCCGCTAACCGAAGCCATGTTCCATGGTGGAAGTTTCAGTTTTGGACAAACATCCTCAAATCTCTAATGAGAAAAGAATTAATTGTTGTTGAATGCTTAAAGCATTAAAAGAGGAGTCCATTATCTGTTGTCTATGTTGTCCCGGTATGGATGTCTAAGTTGAGAATAATCAAAAGCGAGAAATCCAAATGCGAGCTTTCTCCTTAGACCTTTGTACGAGGCGGCATAGAGGTACCCCTTTGTGATACTTGGTTAAAGCATATGTATTGCGGTGATAATCCAGGTAGTCCAAGCTAATTAGGACAAGGTGCGGGCACTATTAGTACACTATGCATGAGGCTTGCAACTTATAAGATATAATTTACATGATGCATATGCTTTATTACTACCGTTGACAAAATTGTTTCATGTTTTCAAAATCAAAGCTCTAGCACAAATATAGCAATCGATGCTTTTCCTCTATGAGGACCATTCTTTTACTTTCAATGTTGAGTCGGTTCACCTATTTCTCTCCACCTCAAGAAGCAAACACTTGTGTGAACTATGCATTGATTCCTACATACTTGCTTATTGCACTTATTATATTACTCTATGTTGACAATATCCATGAGATATACATGTTACAAGTTGAAAGCAACCGCTGAAACTTAATCTTCTTTTGTGTTGCTTCAATATCTTTACTTTGAATTATTGCTTTATGAGTTAACTCTTATGCAAGACTTATTGATGCTTGTCTTGAAGTGCTATTCATGAAAAGTCTTTGCTATATGATTCACTTGTTTACTCATGTCATATACATTGTTTTGATCGCTGCATTCACTACATATGCTTTACAAATAGTATGATCAAGATTATGATGGCATGTCACTCCAGAAATTATACTGTGTTATCGTTTTACACCGCTCGGGACGAGCGAGAACTAAGCTTAGGGATGCTGATACGTCTCCAACGTATCGATAATTTCTTGTGTTCCATGCCACATTATTGATGTTATCTACATGTTTTATGCACACTTTATGTCATATTCGTGCATTTTACGGAACTAACCTATTAACAAGATGCCGAAGTGCCGGTTCACGTTTTCTGCTGTTTTTGGTTTCAGAAATCCTAGTAACGAAATATTCTCGGAATCGGACGAAATCAACGCCCGAGTTCCTATTTTACCCGGAAGCATCCAGAACACACGAGAACCGCCGGAGAAGGGAGGCGGGGCCACCACACCACACCCGGCGCGGCCTAGGGGGGGGGCGTGCCCCCCTAGGGTGTGGGCCCCCCTTCGACCTTCCTGCGCCGCCTCTTCGCCTATAAAGAGCCCCTGGATCAGAAAACCCTATACCGATTGACGAAACCCACGAAAACCTTCCAGAGCCGCCGCCATCGCGAAGCCAAGATCTGGGGGACAGGATCTCTGTTCCGGCACCTGCCGGAGCGGGGAAGTGCCCCGGAAGGCTTCTCCATCGACACCGTTGCCATCTCCACCGCCATCTTCATCACCGCTGCTGCTCCCATGAGGAGGGAGTAGTTCTCCATCGAGGCTCGGGGCTGTACCGGTAGCTATGTGGTTAATCTCTCTCCTATGTACCTCAATACAATGATCTCATGAGCTGCTTTACATGATTGAGATTCATCCGAGTTTTGTATCACTACTATCTATGTGCTACTCTAGTGATGTGTTATTAAAGTAGTTCTATTCCTCCTGCACGTGTGTAATGGTGACAGTGTGTGCACCGTGTTAGTACTTGGTTTGTGCTATGATCATGATCTCTTGTAGATTATGGAGTTAACTATTGCTATGATATTATTGATGTGACCTATTCCTCCTACATATGCATGAAGGTGACAGTGTGCATGCTATGCTAGTACTTGGTTTAGTCACGTTGATCTATCTTACACTAAAGGTTACTTAAACATGAGCATTATTGTGGAGCTTGTTAACTCCGGCATTGAGGGTTCGTGTAATCCTACGCAATGTGTTCATCATCCAACAAAAGTGTAGAGTATGCATTTATCCGTTACGTTATGTGATCAATGTTGAGAGTGTCCACTAGTGAAAGTGTAATCCCTAGGCCTTGTTCCTAAATACTTGCTGAGTTACTACTGCTTGTTTCTTGTTTTTCTTGCGTTACTACTGTCTGCAATACTACCACCATCAATTACGCGCCAAGCACTTTTACGGCACCGTTGCTACTGCTCATATATATTTATACCACCTGTATTTCACTATCTCTTCGCCGAACTAGTGCACCTATTAGGTGTGTTGGGGACACAAGAGACTTCTTGCTTTGTGGTTGCGGGGTTGCATGAGAGGGATATCTTTGACCTCTTCCTCCCTGAGTTCGATAAACCTTGGGTATCCACTTAAGGGAAAACTTGCTGCTGTTCTACAAACCTCTGCTCTTGGAGGCCCAACACTGTCTACAGGAAAAGGAGGGGGAACGTAGACATCACCGGTGAATGCTCACGGACATAGTTCTTCAGAATAAAAGCAACATTTTGAAGAAATGTTTACAAAAACTTGCATTGCCTATGACTTTCTGGCCCATGGTTGTAGCTAGTGCATTAAACACCTCTTTCCTATAATGAACTTGCTGAGTACGCTCGTATTCATCCCTCTTTGAATCCCCTGCTTAGATATGAAGGCATTAAATGAAGATCTACAGTGCAACTCGAAGACTGAGGAATCAACAACTACTTCAAGAGACGGGACCCTGAGGAGTCAAACACCACATCCAGCATGGAGAAAACCTAGATTAGCAATAGAAGGGAACTAGCTCCCTAATCCTAGCTCCTAATTAGCTAGAATCCAGTCATAGCCTCTATAGCCAGTCAAATCCTCTATAGATAGAGTTAGTAATAAGTTAGACTACGAGTTGTTCTTCTAGATTGTAATTGCAGTTTTACCTCATTGTAAAGTAGGAGGCTATGCTGATCTTCTGTAAAGAGTCTATGTATAATCTATAGACATGCCTTGGACCCACAAATGTTTATGTTGTACCACTCTGAGGGATGTAATACTAGTGGAACGGTGTTTCATTGGTGTTGTGTTAACGACTTGCATACTACACCATGCAGTGGTATGCTGGGTCACCACATCCATGACGTCCAGTTGCTTGCCGCTGCCCTCTTTGAGGTGAGTGAGCACCATGAGGTTGACTAGGAACCCATGTACTTCATCTAGGTTGCCCTTCTTCGGGTTGACGGTGTTGCGGAAGACCCAGAACATGATGTCATAAGTGGGGAGGAAGTCATAGGCAATCCCGCACACAGCTCGTCCGACAAGGTAGAGGTCAACCATCTTGTCCTTCTTCATCGGCTTGTGAGCAAGGTGAACCCGGGAGACATTGAAGTTGTTGGGTGCGGCGAGGTTGTAGCCGAGACCTTATGCAAAGTCCTCCCAAGTGGCCTTCATGACGTGCTCCTTGATGATCCAAGTGACAGAGCAAACACCATTCTCATCAATATCGAATTAGACGGTGGCATAGAACTGGCAAATGATCTCCTTGGAGAATGGATGGTTGAAAGTCATCAATGGGAGGAGCCCCAACTCGTCACGAATTTCCTTGGCCTCTCCAAAGTATTGGGGCTCGAAATCCAACTTCTCTAAGTTGATAGACCATTGGGGGCAGCAAGCAAAGTCCTTGGTCCCATAGACCTTGTCGTAGATCCTCTATTGGTTCTTCTGGTAGAAGTAAGGATTTGGGCACAAGCGCACATTCTTCTCAACAACATAAGGGTTGACATTTCTGATCTCCAAGAATTGTTCCTTTGAGAACTCGTTCATTAGCTTGATGGGTCTCGTGGAGCTCCTCTTATTGGCTACCGCTGCTCTTTGTCTCTTGGTGGTGCGAGGGGAAACGATTTCTTCTTATTCGGTGTCATCATTGCGAGGAGAAACGGGAGGGTTTCTCTTCTTTGGAGCTCGAGGCTTCGAACCTGTGAACAACATAGGTTGTACAGGGAATGGGGGATAAGTGCACAAGTCCTGGAGTTTTAAAGCATGAGACACTAACATGCAACATTTGTGAAAAGTTGTTTCAAGCAGTAGTACCGCTGCCAGGTCCGGTAGTACCAGTAAAAAATAATTGGTATTACCGCTCGAGCCAGCACACCCAGATCTAGCAATGGTCCATGGCATTGAGGTCCAAAAGTTCACACAACATTGCTAGCTAGTATCTGCACACACGGAAAAGCTTTCTAGGGTGAATCTCCACCAAAAACTCCAAGAAGCCCTAGAGAGGGAGGATGAAATTCATACCGGAGGCCATGGCGATAAGAAGGTGGGGAAGCTTCTCCAGGGAGGAGAGGAGGTCGAGGGTGGCCGGACGAGTAGATCAGGGTGACTCTCCTCGAGGATCTCGGAGTCAGTGTCGAGCTTTGACCTAAGGTGGGTTAGGTAAAAGAGCTAGACTGAGGGGCCCAGCCCCGACCCGGTACCTTAAGTCAAATCTCGAAGCGGTAGTACCGGCCGCAAAAGTGGTAGTGCCGCTTCCGGACACTAACCAGTACCTCAGGCGGTAGTACCGCTCCAGGACAGAATTCTGACGATGTCGGAACACTGCAACGGGGCGGTAGTACCTGCTGCTGAATTCCAGAAATCCCAGATTTTAAGTAGGAGCTTGTGCTTTTAGACAGAAATGGTTCTTGAGGTAGGGAATGTCTTGGGATTAGAATTTGTAACTGGTAAAGGTACTATTCATTCGAGTTTGCAAGAAATCAATAACGAAAATCCAAACTTGGATGAATCTCCCCAAAAAGAAACAAGAAAAAGAAGGGGGTAAAACCAAATGCAAAATAAAGCAAAATAAACTCAAAGAAGATCAAAAGAAAGCAACAAAGAACACAAACTCCTCAAGGAGGAGGTTGGTGGCCGAGGCCACCGTGTATGAGTATAATAGCGTGAGGTCGCGTAGATGAATCTAGGACTCACAATTATGACTCAACATGAAGCTCATTTAGTCACTTGAATGAAAAATAGAGTATGTTTTTTGTTTTCTTTATGCATTATGGGGGGAGGGATAGCTCAATAAGTTTAAACGACACCCCCCCTATGTCCATGCGTGCTATCCATCATGCCATTAGCTAAAGAGTGGTATGTGTGCACGATATTCAAGCAAAATTCAACGAATCTATGATATTTAGCTCATGCCTCAACTCGATGTTCACCTCCAAAGGCTTGGTGAAGATGTCCATCAATTGATCCCTAGTGCCAATGAAAGATAGAACAATATCGCCTCTACCAATGTGATCCCGAATGAAGTGATTCCGTATCTCAATTTGCTTCGTCTTGCCATGAAGTACTGGATTGTAGGAGATCTTGATGGCACTCTCGTTGTCGCATAAAAGAGGCACCTTCTATACTGAAGTCCATAATCCCGCAAGGTTTGCCTCATCCACAAAATCTGAGCGCAACTACTCGCTATGGCAACATACTCGGCCTCGACGTAGAGACGGAGACACAATTTTGCTTGTTCGAATACCATCACACCAAAGATCGTCCAAGGAAGTGACAAGCACCGGATGTACACTTCATATCATCCTTGTCAGCGTCGGCGCCTAGAAGGGAGGCGGACCCTTGCCCCTTATTCTTCCTTGGACTTGGTGCTAGTGTGGAGAAGCTTTCCCCCCTCCTTGGAGGCTGACAAGGAGGGTAAATTTCGTGGCTATGGGTGGATGCCTCCAAAAGTACGTTTTCCTCTCAATATATAGAGGTGGAGGTGCAATCTTGGCCATAGGATGGACATCCCTTGATACAAGGGCTCTTGGGCACCTCTAGAAGCTTCCTAGGACACCCCTCTATTTTTTATGGGTCCGTCAAGTCTTGCTTTGGCTGAAATCCTCAAATATGGAAGGAGTTTGAGTCAATCACGTCACATATTTTTGGGTTCCCAAAACTATCTCTGTACCCTTCAGTAATATGGCCACCACGTGAGCATATGAATTTCTATTGGGGCGAATTTTATGTCTAAAACAAAGAGCATGAAATTCTCCACAACTTTATCAATTGGCACTCTTTCATTTGATGTTGTCTTCTGGGCTTATCGGGGCCTTCATAAAAAAAAGTACTGCGGGAACAGATTTTCGGAAACTCCGGATTTCGCCATAATGACTGGTTTTCTTCTATATTTGCCTATTTCCAACACAACAAAGTATAAAAAAAGAACTTGTTCACTTTTACAACTATTAATAGGTTAGTTCCAATAAATATAATAAAATTATAATATAATCAGGATTTTAGTACAATAAACTACAAAGTTCGTGTATGCATTGTACATGCATCAGGCAGTTGGATAGAAAATCTACATGAGTGTTAATCGTGGGTGTATGCAAGATAGAACCACGACTTTTTTTTCAAATCCAAGAGTGCTGGGTTGGTATGCGAACTTTGATAGAAGAAATAATCATCACGGAGTTGGAATCTTCACTAGATGAAATGGTAAAATACTTTTTAATTTCATCGGGAACAAAGAAGATACTTGCATTCGTAAGAAATTAAATGGGAGCGCTAAGACATTTTTTCTAATATTTTATGTGGATGACATATCGTTGATTACAAGATATGTAACTTTACTTGACACAATTAAAGTTTCATTCGAAAATTGGTTTTCAAGTGAGAAGACCTGAATCAAAACCATGTTAAGTACCAAGATTTATGGAGATAAATTAAGACACCTAATAAGGTCAAGTCATAGTACATAAAAGAAATATTGAAGTAGTTTAATATGGAAATATCAAGAAATAGTTCTCACTGTATGGAGCTTAACAAGATTTGAGTGTGTTTGGCACTTGATGAGTAAAACACGTGATTGATTTTAGATCATGAAACACCATGATATGTACATAATTAGATATGTTGTACCCTATGTTACGAGCATATACCAGAGTGAATCATGTGATGGTCACTGTACAATAGTAAGAAAATCCTCGAGTGTTTTCGAAGAACTAAGGATATGTGTTGTATAGGATAGTGACAAAATAAAATCATTGTAATGTGTCACACCGGTATTAGTATTGTCACATATACAAATAAATTTAATCTCAATTAGGATAAGTGTTTTATTAAAAGGTGGCACAATATGCAGGAGTGTTCCATGCTGGTTTTTGATGAGTTCTAAAGTTTGAATTTGTGACGGATTCTACAAATGAAAGGCTGAGTATATCGTTATTTTGATAACAACCTTTGGAATGTGTTTGACTCAAAATTTCTTTAAACGAACTTGGTGCAATACCTAATGTGTCAGAACTATGAAGCTACATTTTACAACAATGTTGGCAACATATTTTTAGACTGAGGAATTGAGATCTCACCAAAAGACCAAACCTATACAATGCCATACAAACTCATTTGAGATGAGTGTTGCGTAGAGACGCAAGTGATTAGAAAATACACACGGATATGATCTTAGACGGCTCACTATTGAAGGAAACGTCGCCTCACACTGAAAGAAAATTCCGCATTTATGAGACATCAAAGTGTCAAACCTAGGGTTTGAACTCAGGTGGGCTAGGGGTGCCTCTTCCCCCCTAACCATCTAACCATAGGTTGGTTCTCGAATGATTTGTAGCTCATATTAATTTGCATCCATATACAAAAAAAAAATTCTATGCTACTAAGCGATGATTTGTTTGGGTAGCTTTAAAATATGCCAAATGGTGATAAATAACTTCATAATGAATCTACATATCAACTTTGTAGGGTAAATGTTGTACTCCCTCGGGTTTCAAATAATTGCCCAAAAATAGATGTATCTAGCCAATTATTTTGAACCTGGAGAAGTGTAAACTTTTTATCTTTAGGAAGACTAGACCGATGTATTTTGGAACCGATGAGGTAATATACTCATTTATTGCCCTAAATATCATTGTATACCAAGATATCTTTCAATTAATGAAATTAATCATTTTGAGGTACCAATGATATATCTTATGCATTTATTGTAATCAAGGGAATAAATTATTGTCGAAAAGAAGGCATTCCATATCTCAATACTAATGATTTCCTTAATTGAAAGATATCCCTATGTATGCAAACAATTACTAGTAAAGGAGTATCCATATCAATCTTCTCTAGAGAGGCTAAGATTTAGTTTGGTAGAATAGCTTTATATGCACATTCGTTTTTTTTTTCTTGTGAGGGCTATGCACAAATAACTCGCATAAAGAATCTCCAAATTATCTACTACTCCTTATTGCAATTTTGTTTGGTACCTAATTAAAAATATACCTACATATTTTCATTAATTAAAAGATATATCTCAGGATTACAACTAATAAATTCGTCCAAGGAGAGGATGCACATAACTCTTCTATTTAAGGTTGCATCAAACACAACATTTCGGACAAAATAGACGGGTGTAAAACTGTTCCTTATTTTCTTAATTTCTAGGCGATATCTCTATTCCAATTTCATTGGAGATCACAGTCACGCATGCAAAATGCCACAAGAAGTGCGTTTTTTCGTTTTAGTATTCTTTGTAGTTTCTTTGAATCATGTGGCAGCAAGTTCGGCAACATCAAGCTACTATGACTATCCAAGGAGATTATTAGATTACATCCGAGTGCCATCCTTTAATACCACTTCGAAGGTCACACATACAGCAGCTTCCAAGCTGAGACCATATTCGAACCAAGGAGCGCATCAAATAGGACACGTAAGTTTTAAATGCTTGTATTACAATATTTTTCAACGATTTTATCTGTTGAGAAAGCAAATATACCGTATAGAAAACTTGATTCTTTCCACCAAGGCATAGTACTACACCATATGCATGATTTTTGCTATTATTCAATGCATAAGATATGTTATGTATTTCATTACATCCAATTTATGTTGGGTCTAGTGCCTTAAACAATACTTCATCATGACAAATTCTAGTGAGATGATATCTATTAAGCCATTGATTGATTTTTATGTGGCCGGCTATCGTATTTTTTTCTACCATCGATCCACATCAGGCAATTAGAATCGTCTTCTTATCTCTTACTACATCGAGGCCACAACACTATGACCACTCCAACCTCCTCCACGGAGAAGAATTGTATAGGATGTGATATTGTAGGACCAGCTAACAAAATTAATGTATTGGAAAAAAAATCTCAAACTTGTATACAACACACCTGCGGGCTGTTTCTACAACTTCAAAAAAATCAGCTCAAATATCCTTCTACAACTCAATTGTGAAGGAAGAGTCTGACCAAGCGTGGTAGTGTGTCCATGATGGAGCTAGCCTGACCTTATGTCATAATTTTTGTTTATGAGGCATGATAGGTCTTTTTCGAGTCTCTATTATAATAACAATTAACTTAATCTATCTCTAATCTAATGTAATCAAGACACTACTTATACTAAGGTTTCATATTGATCGGGAAATGAAAGATGAGTTGTTTAAGTTCTGTAGATGGCGCTGAGCACAATAGCAAAAGGGTGAAAGGTTGATGGAGTGTAGATTTATTCTACTCCCTGGTATTTTATTCGAACTTAATTAATAAAGTAAATTATCACGACATACACAAAATCAACACTTAACCCAAGCCTCTGATGGGATTCAAGGCTAGATAGACCTTATATATCAATTGTTGTTCATATGTGTATTTGTTATTAAAGGAGGACATGTGTCAACTGAAACATGACATTGTCTCTTATTATCTCTTACAGTATTGTGCATATCAATCAAGCGAAGCCAAATATGCTGGTGCTATAGCGACTATGGATGTCTATGCTTTTCCAAATTTAAAGAAGGGTGAATCAGTTGGTTCCCAGATCTGGGTAGCTGACGGCAATAGGGAAACCCAAGTTATAGCTGGATGGGAGGTAATTTTGTCTCCATTTTACAATATTTATGAGCAATAATAGTCATCATCCTAACAATCTTGGAAAATATATGACATAAGTTTTGATAATTTGATGCATGTGAAGAAATTTCAGGTATATAGAAAAAGCCCCGTAGAATTATGCTTGAAGTGTTTATATGGTAGATAAGTGAATTTTCAGTGGACTATATGCATGCAGGTATCTATGTTTTGGCTAGAAGATATATCGTACTAGATGATGCCCTGTGTAGAGTACTTGAAAACTTAGATGAATTGGAAATAGTTCTCGAGGGACCTATGTTTTTAAGCCAATTATTTTTAGCCCAAACTACTATATACCATTTTTCATCTTGTAACTCCTTCATGTGGAGAGGAAGACTGTTTGTCCGGTCGGCAGCGGCGCTGGCGTCTGGTTGCCGGGGTGGCCGTGGTCAGGGGTGGCAGCGGAGGCCCAGATCTAGGCTGGCGGGCCTAGGTCTTGGCCTCATCTGGGCAGCCACAGGCTGGGTGGGCCAGATGCGCTGGAGTTGGTCCTGCTAGGCATGGGTTCCTCTCCATGGCTAGTAAGGTTCCGGAGCTTGGGCGGCTCCGGTGCCCGGCGTACTAGCTGCGGATGTCCGCTGCAGGGGCTTGGACATCGCGTCTGCCTCTCTCGGGTTGCTCCGCTTGAAAGAGACTGGGTTGTTGGCGGTGTGGATAGCTCTTCATTGGCATGGTGGCGAGTCTCGTCGCCACCGACTGCATGATTCCCCGGCCAATTGTGACGATCGTGGGGACGATGCATCTCAGAGTTGAGCCTGCAGGATTGGTTTAGCTCGTTGGGTTTGGCCTGCAGGGACGCTAGCGTGCACGATGGTGTGTCCGTGAAAGCACCGCAAGGCTTCGGCCATTGCCGGCGACGACGGCGTCTTCGGATGTCGTTCACCTCAGTGGAGGCATGCCATGACACACTCTTGCCGCTGGTTGCCTTCCCCCGGTGTATTGTCTGCTGCCCTGCTGACTTGCGCTCTCTTCGAGGTCCTCCTTGAAATACCTATTGTTCGATGCCCTGAGTTTGTTGTGACCATCTTCATTTAAATGGCGTGCCTTCGTTTTGCGTGGCCGCTCTCGAGCCTAGGGTAGCTATCAGAGCTTGTGTCGTGGCACGGGGGACACCGGTGGTCTTCAACAGCTGGTGACTGTCCTGACGGCAGGTGCAAAGACTCGGGTTTTCCTTGGAGTGGGTGTTCAAGCTTCCGCGAAAGCTCCCTTGTACCGACAACGGCGACGCTCGTGAGTGCCGTTCCCCTTCCTGAAGGCGTTGTCATGAAGTTTCCCCCTTTGATCTATGGAGGCTCGCATGTTCACTACCGCAGTTAGCTAGTTCTCTCGGTGATGGTGGTCCTTTGCTAGGCGGTCCGGTGTGCTACTTCAGTCTGGTGCGGCTCCACGGAGTGGCGGCTCGGTGCTTGAAGTTTCAGGTCGAGTTGCCGGTGTTTAGTTGTAGCCTCGGACGCTATTGTAGATCTTGTAGTCTAGAGCCTTGCTCGGATCTGCCTGGTCTGTTTTTGGTTTAGGCTGTAGCTTTGCATCACCCCTGTGCCTGTATTTCTAGCTGGTAACCCCAGTTTTTTTGTTTCTTTTTACTTGTCGGTTTTGTTGTACTCCTTGCCGGTTGATGGCTTTGTTAATCTAAAGTCGGGTTCATCGCTTATGTTTAAAAACTCCTTCATGTAGAGAAAAGCTGAAGCACATAGAGTAAAACCAAAACAAATGTTCTATTTGGGCAGTAATTCTGATGTTTGCAACTTAATTATTGTCTATCTAAATTGTACGATTATATTAAATACTTATCGTTTCCAATGAGGGACCAAGTGGGTTCTTCGTTTCTGTTGCTAGCTAGCACCATGTAAAGATTTTCGGTCTGTAATGATTCTGACAAAATGGGTATCCAAGAAAGATTAGTAGACTGTGGTATAACTATACGATGCATGGTGCACTCTGTACAAAAGAAAAGAAGTATGACGGCAATACCTGTATGGCTGTAAATACATCTGAGTTAGATGTGTCCTGACAATATGTTGCAAACTATAACCATTTTCTTAAGCTCTGCATATATGTCGATACCATTAATTGCTGAATTTCTCCAAGAATTGAAACAACCCTACGTGGCATGTTGATAACTACTTTTAAGCTGGACTAAAAACAATATTGGAAGCCTGAATAAGACAGAAAAACATGGTGTACAAGCAAAGGTTGCAGCCCATATAAATAAGACTTGGCTAGGCAGCATCCACCCACCTGGGTGCTAGTTTGTCTATTCTAGCACCCATTTATAAAAGTAAAGACCTCACTTTTCAAAAAGGAAAGTTTATGACAACTCACAGTAATCACCCAAAAAACACCACATGTGCATTTAATTTCATATGGAGAAAATTTTCAAAGTCATAACTTGTGTATAGGAACTGCGACTATTTTCACGATTGGGCGTCTCATGACGAGATCTTCGAAACTATATCTCATTTGTATATGCTTTGTTAAATTTAGTTGTTGAAACTTAACCTAATAATGGATGCAACTAAAGCATGTAGTAGTTGCCACTTAACTTGATAACAGGTGCCACTAAAACATGTAGTTGTTGAGCTACTAAAGTTCTTATTGATATCAACCCTCTTAAGCCAAAAAAAATTAGAAGGAAATTCAAAAATTACAAAAATCCAAAGAAATGGAAATTTCAGAAAAAATGTTAAAATTCAATAATTCAAAAATTCAAAAAATAAAAAATTCTAGAAACTCTAAATATTTAGAAATTACAAAAAAAAATTCAAAAATATGAAATAAATCCTTGAAGTTCAAAAATTAGAAGAATCTTTGAAATTCTAAAATTTCATAAAACTGAAATTTAAAATTCAAAAAATGAAAAATATCAAAATAATCTAGAAAATAAAAGATATTCAAAAAACTAAATTTCTAGAAATTTAAAAAGCTAATTTAAAAAATAAAAAATCCTAGAATTTCCAAAATTGGAAAAGATTCTTAAAATTATTATATATAAAAAAATCTAAGTTTTTTAAAAATCTATAATTTAAAAGTCCAAAAAAAAATATGTGGCGCATATATATAGCAATATTTTACACATAATTGCGCATACACATTTCTATGATTCATGTGGTTTGCGTGTGCAACAGAGTGGTCAAATTTCCGTGGCGCATATGGTTTGCATGCGCCATTGAAATTATCCTGTGGAGCATGCACTTTTATATAAGCCACGGAAAGCCTTTCAATCTATAGCTAGTTCCTACTAGTTTAAATCATGAAGCTCTTGCAACTTAATCTAATAATAAATGTAACTAAACCCTATAGTTGCTGCAACATAAGCTAATAGTGGATGCAACTACACCATGTAGATCTTTCAACTTAAACCTAATAAAATATGTAGCTCTTGCAACGTAAAACAATTACAAGGCAAAACACGACCCATGATATGAGGAAACTTAGGCACGGTGATACGTAAGTTCACGATGATGGTGCACAACTTCAGAATCCATCCCCAAATGGGGTTGCATTTTGTGCATGTTATACTTGATGCACTCATATGAACAGTTGTTGCTCGTGGTGTTCTAGTTGCAGCCATGCCATACATGTTGCAAAGGGAATAGATGCATTTGCTACACTCCTTTAAATAAGTTATTGTTTGTTGTGTTTTCAGTTGCAACCATGCCCTCTGGGATGCAACTAGAACAACGATCCTCATCGGGAGGTCGAACGGTGGCGCATCGAAGCTCTAGGACAATGGGGAGGGCGGGATGGCAGGGGCCATTACAATTGGTATATGTTGGTGATAGGAGCGAATCGAGCGGAATAAAGATGGGATATGCCATCGATGGGATATGCCATCGAGTGTGCGATCTTTGGCGGAAGGGACTAAAATGCAATATTCAACTAAGTCTAAAAAAGACTAAACAGAAAAGTACATGTAAAATTCGTTAACCCAAAAATTTGAGGGCTAAAATGAAAAAGGGACAAGGTCTCTCACATCCCTATGCTCGCTTCCTTCCCCGCAATGATGATCATCTTTGATTTCTCTCTCACGCGCACTGAGACCCACTGTCTCTCCTTCCTCACGACAACCTCGCGGCAACTTCTCATGTTCTCTTCCTCGGTAGCCAGGACGGCGAGCCTCCTCGCGCCACCGTAGATGGAGATCCCTTATGCGATGTTCACGGGGAAGATGTCCTCAGCTGAGTTGGAGGAGGAAATGTGATGGCGTTGGTCGCAGGCAGTCAACACAGCAGGGAGCACGCAAGGCTCGATGATGGAAGACCAGACGCACAACGGCGGAAAATCAGTGGGAGGCAGCAAAAAAAGGCGGCGGT
The DNA here is from genome assembly GCF_022539505.1 of Lolium rigidum. NCBI lineage: Eukaryota > Viridiplantae > Streptophyta > Magnoliopsida > Poales > Poaceae > Lolium > Lolium rigidum. The sequence continues at coordinate 282,672,485 of NC_061510.1, forward strand.
GATGGCGGGAACTCAGCGGACAGTTGCGGCAGTAGTCCAGGGATCAGCGGCGGGTTGGGGAAGAATCGGGAGTAGAAAAGTGTCAGTGCTTAGGTGCTGATATGTCGGGACGAAGCTCCTAAGCGCAGCTCCATCTGGCTCATTTTTGTCGCATCGGATTGTTAGAAAATGAATGCTCTGTTTGATAAATAGCATTCAAGCACTTTTTAGCGTGTGGGTTATATAAATAAGAAACAACCTAAACACAAATCACGGAAAAGGAAACACATGGTCTGACCTCGCTACTAAGCCAACACCCTATATTGATCAGCCCAATGCGCATGCATGAAACAACAAGCCACCGTAGGTAAGCCATCCAAGCGCAAACACCGATGGTTCCTTGTAACGGGCAAGAAGGTCAAACTACAACAAAAGGAAAAAAACGAAATCAAATAAACAGAACAAAGGAACGGAGCTAGATAAAGGGAGAAAATTATATGTTGGAAGAAAAGGAGCGGAGGGAGAAAATCGTGAGAGAAGGTGAAAATATATCACACATCCGTATGAGAACACGATGAATTTTTTCTTCCTAATAGTAGTAGGTCGGGAGGAGAGGTAGTTTGGACGGGCAACACCTAATCTGGGGTATGTCGTATTGCGGGACAAAACACAAGAAATGGAACAAATTAGATGAACCGAGCGGAACAGACACATAACTTTGACGAGGTGGAAGATTTGGTGAGGTGGGACGGACATATAACTTTGAGTTAAACATAGGATCGGACATTCCGGAATCAAGAAGGCCGTAAATATGTAACGATGTGGCTATGCTGCATGTCAAGATCAAAAACTCAAAACTCCATGTCAAAAAAAAAACTCAAAACTGAACCCGGGTACATATACACCCGGTACATACAAAACATATTTCAAAAATTAAAATATTTAGAATATTTTTTAGCATATTTCAAACATATTTCACTTTTACGGCCTGGTTCACCGAGCTGCGCACACATATTCTAACTAGTTAGCGTGTACGTGCGTTTCATTTGTACGTGCAACATCTATTCCACACTTTTCCATTGTGGTCCGCATATTACAATCCTTCAACCAGTATGTATCAATTTCCAGGTCACATTTTCGCTACATCTCAACATACAACTTGACTTAATGTTCATATATCTTTTTGTTCCTCTAATTTAAAACGATAATTATCATGTAATTTTATTAAATTTAGAAGACTAATTCAACATTTGAAACAACGTTTAACACTTTCGTCATCCGTTAACCTTTTGCACGCACACCGAAGTGAACTTGAGTATATCATACTACATCATATTTACATTCATCCATACATTTAAAAGAAAACCAATAGCTGCGTGCCTGTAGTATAAAACTGGGCTCAATCTAAACCAATCTCCATCGAGTACGTCTTTGCATCTTAAAAAGCATGATAGAAAGAATAATATGAATATTTGTACAATCTAGCCAATTGACATTGTTATCAGTAGCCCATAAGCAAGCAGTATTACTGCATAATTTCATCCTATGGACCCATAATTTGCACAAAAGGAAATAGCAGTACACAGAACTTATCAAAAAAAATCTTCCAAGCAGCACAGTTAGTAAGTATGCACTGAAATTACACAGTACCTCAACTCAAATACCAAATCCTACTAACTGAAAAACTAACAGAACCATCAGATTAGGAGAGAGGGTATATCAGGCTAAAAGAGAGGGTGTGGAAGACAGCAAATGTGGCCAGTGGCCACCGTTGCAATCTGTAGGGCGAGCCTACCATGTGGCGGAGATCTTGCAAGAACGGATAGCAAGGGAGCCGAGATACCTAGGGCCGGATGAATATTGCTAGATCGTCAGTGCCCTGTGACGAACACGGGGGTGACCTCGTCAGGTTTGGCGTAGGGCGAAGTCGTCCGACCTCCTCTTGGTTGGACAACTTGTCAACGGCAATCTCTAGCATCAGTATCGTCGGGCAGACTTGGCGGCATTCTCGCGACGGCTGATACCTCGGTGGTAGTGTGAATGTGATCGCGATGTCCGGGATCTACCCTCAAAGCGCCGCCGACCACCGGTTCTCCAGCCGTCCAAGATCGCCGACCACCTGTTCTCTAGTCATTATGGGAGCGCTGTGGGCAGTGAGGAGAGAGGGAAAGGGTGAGGGATGTTGGAGCAGTTCTGGATCCAAGCACGGCGACGATGATCGCCCTTGGTGGCGTCACGCGGAGAGAAGGCGGCGGGACATGGGGAGTCAGGTTGAAAAGTAGGGGCGATCGTGATCTAGGTAGTGAGAGGCAGTTTATTTTTCCACGGGCGAAGCATGGGGCGATCTTGATCTAGGTCGTGCGATTTTATTTTCCACGGGATGAAGCCTCATGAACGGAAGAGGGCGTCAATTACGGGAGGGGAGAATGGACGAATCTGAACCATGCGATGTACACAGATGAAGGGCCGGGATTCAATTTTCCAACACAAGTTTGTGCCTTTATATGTAGTAGAGATAGAGATAGAGATGATCGCCCTTGGTGGCGTCACGCGGAGAGAAGGCGGCGGGACATGGGGAGTCAGGTTGAAAAGTAGGGGCGATCGTGATCTAGGTAGTGAGAGGCAGTTTATTTTTCCACGGGCGAAGCATGGGGCGATCTTGATCTAGGTCGTGCGATTTTATTTTCCACGGGATGAAGCCTCATGAACGGAAGAGGGCGTCAATTACGGGAGGGGAGAATGGACGAATCTGAACCATGCGATGTACACAGATGAAGGGCCGGGATTCAATTTTCCAACACAAGTTTGTGCCTTTATATGTAGTAGAGATAGAGATAAGTAGTAGAGATATGATCGTCTGGCAGCGACAAGAGTGGAGACGTTTTCTGCCAAACATGGTTACTTTTTACTTAACCGTGTAAGAAAAGAAGTCTTGCTTTAGTTCATGTCCGCTAGGCAGCAACTTCGTAGGTATGGTGGCACTCAGCGTAAGTTGGGCTGGTAGCTGCCATGAGTGCTTGACCATCACCTAACCGCTGCCATTTGTATCTCAATGGGAAGAAGAGAGATAATTATTAATCTCTTTGCACAGCTCCTTGAGTTAGCAAGATGCAGATATGGCTTGAATAAAGGAATCTCTTTGCACAGCTCCTTGAGTTAGCAAGATGCAGATATGGCTTGAATAAAGGGTCCAGATGGCAACTGTCTTTTATTCCTTTGCCATAGCACGGTTTTTCTCTATTATCATGCATTGTGTTTGTTAGTCACATCTATTCTACTAGAATTTTGGTCCCTAAACACAAGATCATGGTATAATTTATATTGATGATGCGGATTATCGTAGTTACTTCAAAGGAGTATGCAATTAGGCTAACATGTATTTTTCTTTCAGGTTAAACCTGAACGATATGGTGATAGCAAAACACATTTTTTTACCTACTGGATGGTAAGATTAGATCAATTAATAAAAAGTTTTCTTTCATTTAAGGTCGATGTTTAATTAATATATTCTTGACATGTGCTCTTAATTTGGATGGAAGGATAATACGAAGGATGGGTGTGCTAACCTGGATTGTGTTGGCTTTGTACCTGTAAACACAGCTACCATTACTCCAGGAGATACATTGGAGCCATCTAGTGGACAAATCAGAATTACAGTGAAGATATTTAAGGTATGATTTCAGAAGTGGTAATTTTTTCATAAGAAAATAAGATAATATGGCAGACAAGTAGACATAATGCCAGCGGTTCTCTTCATCCAAAATAAGTTCTAGACAACATAGGAAAAATAGTTAGGAACACTCTATTCCTTAGTCAATTAGTACTTTTTTTTACTTCAGTAGACGACCATGTATACCGTATAACTTTAAACTCTAATACTCCGTACTAGTTTGTGTCACCTCGCTGATGGCACGTTTGATCTGCCGGGCCACATGTTTTACTCTTAGCCGGTTGAGCTACTACAACGTTTAAGTGGTTGTTTGGATAACGAGTATTTGACACCAATTTTATCTAAACGGGTATTGTGAGAATTCTAGGAAAACCAGTTTTAAGTTGGTGTTTTGTTAAAACTGGATTACCGAGTACTACCTCCATCCCAAGATTTAAGGGCTATATTTTTTCAGAAAGTCAAACTATGTCAAGTTTGATCAAATTTTTATCAAAAATGATTAACATGAAAAGTACAATCAATATTATTAGATAGATAATGAAATATATTTTCATATTGTATCTATAAAATATCATATTTGTTCATAGATTCTTCTAAAAGTTTAGTCAAACTTTATTTCATTTAACTTTTTAAAAAAAAATATAAGGCTTAAGCCTTGGAACGGATGTAGTACTTTGTTTGAACTCTAATGTTGTGTTTGGATGCAAAGAATTGGGCTTGGAATTGGAGAATCTAGAATTGGAGCCTCAATTCTGCTGTTTGGATGTCCTGTGAATTAGACCCTGGAATCGAGCAACCAATTCCGCGCGGGGTACACACCGAGCAAAATAACGAGCGAGCCGTTTCCGAGCTCCAGACCTCGGAAATGCGCTCGGAAACGTTATCGCGCGCGAGCCTCTTCGTCGCGAGCTTCTCCCCATCGCCGCGGTGCGAGCTTCGACCAGCCGCCGCCGACCCGCCGCCGCCGTTGGAGCTTCGCCCGCCATCGCCGTTCGTCCCGGTACGCAGCCTCCTTCTTCCCATCGTCCCCCGGCCGCTTCTCCCCATCTCGCCCGTCCCCCGGCTGCTCCTCTCCTAACCCTAGGCGACGGCGGCGGCGGCGGCGGGAGGCTCGCGCCCGGCTCCCGTCCGGCAGCTCTGCCTCCTCCCGTCCGGCCCCGCGCCCGGCTCCCGTCCGGCCCCGCGCCCGCCAGCTCCAATCGGCGCAGCCGCGCATGATGCGGTCGTCCGGCTCGAGCCCGGCTCCCTTCCGGCAGCTCTGCCTCCTCCCATCCGGCCCTGCGCCCGGCTCCCGTCCGGCACCGCGCCCGCCAGCTCCAATCTTACCATAACAGCGATGCTCTAGTGCTTTTTTGGGCCGGATGATGCTCTAGGAATTAACATAGCAGCTATATTAGTGAGATTAACTCATGGAAAGTATCAAATTTAGTGCTTTTTCTTCCTGTAACCGAATGGTTCATGTTAATGTGATGCTGAACAAATCTTGCAGATGTGATGCTGACCATGGTTTTTTATTATCCATTGTGAGACATGATGTATCCACTTTTATTATCCACTTTGTGCTATTTTTGTGAGACATTATGTATCCATTGTGTACTATTTTTGTCATGTGTATTATATTTTCTGGATTATTAATATATTATTGTGTGAAAAATAATAGTGAGAAACATCTGAAATAATATACTGGTATATTTTTATGCATATTACAGAGATTATGTTGTTCAAAGTCAAAAATACTCTCATTTCCACACATATGACATCTAAACAGGATTTGGTATTCCATTGAAACGTGAATTCTATAACTGAATACCACGCGCATCCAAACATGATTTGTGGTATTCCATTGAATTAATGGATTTGGTTTTCCATTGCCAATTCAATTTCATGCCTAATTCGCTGCATCCAAACACAACATTAGTGAATTCACACGACCACCATTTTCGAGGGCCGTTTATATGGAAACGCACGACATGCCGATAGCATTGCCAAAGCAGCCGGACCATCGTGGCTGGTGCCGGAGCTTCGGTCGAACGAGCGTGGTGTCTGCCTCATACACCTCACCTCCTCCTCAATAGCGTGGCCATGGCGGTCGTCGGGTGCCTGGGCACCGCCAACATGGCCCTTGAACACATTCCATCGCTACCAGCGCCCGACGGGCGACGCCACCTAGCGTGTGGCAGCGACCTTCGCATAGGCGCTGTCGCGGCATGCGCTCCACGCTTGGCCGGGGTGCCGCGCGTCGCCCATCTCAGCGGGGGCCACCAGCCCGCTCCGGCATCCCCTGGACCTCTGCTCATTCCTTCACCTCGTGACACAAAGTCCAGGATCGCTGATGCCACACAGTCGGGCCATGAAGTCTGAGCTTCTAAGAGCATCTCCAGTCGCGTTCCTCAAATCGTCCCCCAAAGGGATTTAGGGCGCGTCGGACCAAAAATACGTTCTAGCCGCGTCCCCCAAAGCTCATTTTTGTCCGGCGCGCTCCGATACGGTGTCCGGCGCTCCGAGCCCGTCCCCGTCCCACAGGGGACGCACCGGGGACGCCGGACACAACGAAAAGCGAGGCGGGGAGTGGCGGGGCCGACCAGTCAGCGGCACAATTAATTTTAACCTAACCGTCGCCTACCTCGCGACAGAAGTTATTGGCGCGCAGCAACGGTGCAGTTCCCGCAGCGACGGTGCAGCTCCCACAGAGGGCGCAGCGACGCGTCCCGTCGCGCCTAGCTCTGCGTGCCGGCGTTAATGAGCGCCACCGCTCATCCGCCTCCCTCCGGCCTATAAAAAGGGGCGCCTCTCATCGTCCCTCTCACACACAAACCCTAGCACCTCTCTCCCAAACCCTAGCCGCCACCATCTCTCAACAAGACTCGACGCTATGTCTGGTAGAGGCGGAGGCCGACCTCACGGCCGTGGTCGTGGTCGTGGACGTGGCCGCGGCATAGCTGAACGCTCGCCGTCGCCTCCCACGCCGTCGTCTTCATCGTCGGAGATGGACGTGGAGCCGGACGTGCTGTTCGAGTTCGTCCTCGTCCTCAAGGGCGACCCGCGCGGCATCCAGAGGCTGACGGACTCCTTCGCCGAGTACGTCGGTGGCGTACGCCCGCAAGATGCATCTGCGGGAGCATTCGTGCGGCTACTACCGATGGATCGTCGACACGATCTACGACGCGCGCGGCAAGATGTACCTCAACATCGGCTGGGAGAAGTTCGCGCGCCACCACAGCCTCCAAGCCGGCTTCATCCTCGTGTTCTCCTACTTCGGCAACAGGGACATGAGCGTCAAGGTCTTCGACGAGAGGCGCTGCCGCCTGGACTACCACGGCGACAGGGACTCCCACGACGACAGCACCGACGAGGAGGACGACTGATGAGTGTTGTTTCTTCGCAGCGAATACGTGCACGGAGGTTTCTGCTTGTTCGCCTCATCGGTAGAACCAATAAGGGCACCATCCTCCCGCTGGATTTTCCAGTTTAGGTGACTGGGTGTGCCCTCGAGTGTTCTTTCTTAGCAGTGAACACAACAAACCTCCGATGCACGGCCTAGTTAGGTTTAGTTTATTTGCAATATTTTATATTTGTGTCCACCACGGTTCCAACTATGTATTAGTTTGTGGCCACGTTCCCAATTATGTATTAGGTTGTGGAAATTGAAATAAAAATGCCAAAAAAAGTATTTTAAATGTTTGGGGGCGGCGTTTGGGGGACGCGGCTGGGGAGCGACATCCCGCAAAGGCGGCACAAACAAAACACGTCCCCCAAACGCTCAATCCGGCGCGGTTTGGGGGACGGTTTGGGGACGCGACTAGAGATGCTCTAAGGTGGCCGACGCTAGGCAGTCCGAGCTCGATGTCGTAAAGCAGTGGATCGAGGTGCTCCACCTCCTTGTCGCGGTTCTCGATGGTCTGCCCACTTCTGCCTTGCCGCTGGCCACGATCAAAGATCTTCTCTCATAGACTGTGTGAACGTCGAGTCCTTGAGCGTAAAGGCCGGTGAGGCCCTGGCCATCACCTCCAGCTTCCAGCTCCACCCTGCATCGCCACAGCTACGATCGCCCGCTGGCGACAAGGAGAGACGGAGACGCCACAGCAACTCTGATTCCCTGTGGCTTCTGTCGCTATTCACCTCCCTCGCCGACCCCTACCTTCGCGTGCTTCTTCATTTTTTCGATAAGGAGCATATATTAATATCACGGAGATACCAATTACACCCAGCTTCTGCAACAACATCATGCCCTAATGACATAAATGATGTACACAGCCAAAAAATAGAAAAAGAATTACAGAAAAGAAAGGTACCGCTACAGAGATCTATAACTTGAAACAGCAAGAGTGACACCACCGAGACAACACCAGAAGATCAGCTTGTCCATAAGCGACGGCTTCAAGAAGGAAATAGTGCAAAAACGCTGTCGTCGCCCGATCATAGATCTTAGGTTTTCACCCTGAAGAAAGTCATCTCTCTCAAAACAATTCCTTCAACAAGAACATTGCCAAGCCAATTCAATTAAGGCCAGACCATGGATTTTCACCCTGAAAGATAAGACTCTGAAACTTCTCCTGTGCAGTCGACCCCACGTACCAGTCGCTGTTACAAGTCACGAATCGCTAAGCCAATTCCACCTCACCAAGATCCGACCATCATAGATATTCCACCAATCTCGGCTTGATGACCTTCTCCGCTAGCACCATGGAAAGAAAAAGAGCTCCATGATATTAACAGCCAGCAGAGCTTCGAAGCGCTGTTGGGGCTGCATCTCGCAGCCCCTTTCTTCTATCTCTGAACTCACACTAGAATAAGGTAGACAATGGAGACAAGAGTATTTTTGGCGTTGGACTGCCTCACATAGCCCAACTTTTTCTTCTTTACTCAATCTCTCAAATGCATACATGCTCACACCAGTCTTAAATAGGCTCTCTCTCACACACACGTTCTAGACACACCACACCGGCCACTAACACCACCTGACTAGTGCATGCACCCACGCAGCAGGCCACAGCCTGCCGATCCCTATCTTCTCCTAGAATCGCGCTCTAGGCAGCAGACTCGGCCAAAGCATGCACAAGAACATGTAGCTAGCAAAACCAACACAACTAAACTACCGGCAGGTTCACGTACAGCCTATTGGCCTCAGCACTTGCACAGCAGCTTCGCACCACCACAGGCATCTCGCCATGCTCACCGCATCGCACGGCACCGCAAGCATCTCGACTCATATGTCTCTGCTGAAACTCGTCGGCTTCGTACGCATCACACGCACACCTTGCCAGACTACAAAAGGCTACAACGATCGCACCTAACTACATGCAGGATACTAAAGCAAACGCTGATACAAGGAAATCAAGATTAAGTGCTAACAAGCGCCCCCTCTGAAACCAAACAGTCAGATAAAAAACATGGATGCGCATGACCGAAACCAATTAACGCTTCTTCATGTCTGCCGCCAGCCGCTGAAGACAAAGAACAGTCCCGTACCATGTTATTGGTTTTGGGGAAACGAGTTTTTGCAAAAACGACTATTAGTCGTTTTTTCTAAAACGCGAAATTACGGGTGTATGAGAAACTGGTTTTGCAAATCTTTGAATTAGCTGGAGCACCCAAACAGTATTTTCCTTAAACTGGGGACGAAACAAGTTTTTCCGAAACTAGTTTTCGGAAACATCATATCCTAGTAGGGCCATGTTACTTTGTCTTAAGGCTAGTCATAGAGGTGAGTATCATATACTAATATCATGCATATGATACTAGTCCATGTTACTACCTCTTTAGTAGGTAGTATGAAAAATGTGGTGACATGAAAATTTGCATTTATTGTCTCTTGGGATCTATAGTAGTACTTCAACATTGTGATCTAGTTGTGGCATGTACCAACATGAAATTTTATTTGTTGGTACACGTGGATAAATATACGAACAAAATTGAATATTCAAATATATAAAATTTTAGCATTACATGGATCAAGACTCGGAAATAGAATATAGTCTACAGTGGAAAACTTCTTCCAAATATGCTCATCAAATCATCTTTTAGAGCTCTGTGGGTTGGATGATTATGGATTCTAGCATCTCTGTTTAGTACATCGGCAAATGCTGGCATGTCACCATGAGTAAATACTGATGGAAGGACGGTTGATGAGCCTGCTTCCTCATTCAGATTCAAATCAAGAATATTGCCAGCCTCCTCTTTTTTATCATGGACTATCATGTTGTGTAGAATGATGCAAGCTATCATAATATTATGGAGATCTCCCCGATCATATAGACGTGCCGGATGTCGTAAAATGGACCATCGAGCCTGGAGCACCCCAAACATTTTTTGTGTCACATGTAAAAAAGATAAATCTTCTGCTCCGACATAACTATTCGCGGAACATTTTTATCTTTTCTATACAGGTCACGTAAAATGTTCGTTTTCCCCAAAAACTTGTGTGCGAACATACAATGTCAGGATATACGCACGAAATTTTATTTCTTATCTTTCTTACATTTTTTATTTTGATTTTTTTATTATATTTTTACAGTAGGATCATATGCACCTATGAGTCAAAACACCACCTCCAAAGCTCAAAAAGTCATCATAGCAAACCTAATGTGATGTTGGAAGACCGATCCGTAGACAAACCACCAACTATGTGAGATAAAAATATCTCTTACTATGTGCTCATATAGACACATCAATAAACACGTCTTGAACATGTGTTGTAGATTGTAATGATGGTCATCAAATCTAACTATTCTTAGTTAAATAATTGATAATGCAGAGTAAAGAAGATGGAGATTGGTGGCTGTATTTTGGACATGATATCAATAATCTTAACCCAGTGGGCTATTGGCCAAAAAGTCTTCTCCGTAGCATGCAAGACTATGCTGGCATTATAACATGGGGAGGAACTACAAGTTCGTACAATGGGCAAATTAGTCCACCAATGGGGAGTGGGCAGTGGCCAAGAAGCAGTTCGGCGGCATCTTTTCGAAATGTTAAGTATGTTGATGTTAATGGTCAAGGTTATGATCCTGCTTGGGATAGTCTTCATGCTACTGAGACCCACAGAAAATGCTATCAAACCGGTGTATTTCGGCTTGAAACTCAGGGTAACAATGTTCTACTATGGGGGGCCAGGTGGATGCACTAGTTAGCTTCATTGTCCTCACTCCAATCCAGATTATATTTCAAATATAATCAGATGAAATAATTTGTTTCAGTTCAATGTCGGGTTTTATTATTTTCTCTTTTTTAATGTATGTGGACAATTATATGAGATGGCTATATCACAGTTACTCGAGAGTTCAAAATCATAGTCTATTTCAAAAAGTATGGCTATACTGAAAAGGAGTGTACACAAAAACAATAATGTGTAAGTCAGCTACACACAAAGTGTAGCTGGTTTGCTACCAATTGAGGTTTGCGGCTGGATGGTATGTAACTTGGATTACTCTCACTTATCTTTAGGCTGGAGTTAGCGATGGCAATGTCCGTGGTACCACACCCTCAAACGCTCAAACCCTTCGATCTAGCTCTTTTTTTAAGAATGCACCCTAAAAAAGTGTATTAATCATATGTAAGAAAGGCCAAGACTCCTGACCCCGCGTCGCTCCCGGGGGGCGGCTCGGGCGATCCTAACCCTAGATCAGCCGCCACCCGTCCTTCCCCTCCACCTGCTCTCGCCGCCGCCGGGCGAAGGCCGCGCTGCTGACGGTGGAGGCGGGCCTTCCTCCTCTCGCGCGGGTGGTGTTGGGCAGGGGCCTCTCCCCATCGGGCGATTGGAGCTCCGGCCGGAGCGGCGTGGCGAACCTGGTTGGTGCGGTGTTTCCAGCGGAGTTGGGCGCAGGGGCGGCGGCCCCGGGATCCTCAGCAGTGCGGCGGCCGCGGTGGCCGGTCCTGGGAGCTCAAGTCTGCGGGCATCGGCGTTCGTCCTCGAGCCCCGCGTCGGTGTTGGTCGGCGCCCCCTCTATGTGGCGTTCCGACGACGCCCACAGTGCTCTTCGGCGGTGCTCCGTCGGCTGCAGGCTGTGCAGCCCGGCCTCTCATCTCCGCGAGGTGCGGTGGGTGACAGTCGTGCTCGCGGAGCTCTCCGGTCTAGTTTTGTGGTGGTGGTGGCTGTTGCGCGGCGTCGGCGCGCGAGGTGTGCGGGATGGTGATGGTGGTCTGGCCGTCCCTTTGCGACGGTGTGAGGTTGCGACTCTCTGCCGGGCGAAAGTCTTGTTCTGGCGTCGTGTCCTCCTTCGAGGTGTCGTGGTGGTGCTCTTGCGCCTCCGACCGGGTACTCCAAGGGAAACCCTGATCCCTTGTGGGATCGGGCGAGGGCGACACTTTCTTGTGTCGTTTGGCCTGTTGGGGTCCTCGCCTTGGATGCTCCGTCGGCCAGAGGCATCTGTGGAGCGAGTTGGTTGTCGGCGTCGACGAGCTGTTTGGCTTCCTCGACTCGGTGGTCAGGAGAACATGACTTCGGTTTCGGTGTGCTCCGGGTGAAAACCCTGCACCGTCCTCGGCCGATGCCGGTGATGGCGGCGCTCCCGGTCGTCGCCCCCCTTGTTGGAGGCATCACTATGGAGGCCCTTCACTACAAGTGTTGTTGTTCATTTTGTTTGTCTTGTCGGTTTTGTCCTCGGCCTGTGTGACGCCCCAGAACCGGTACCATGAGGAATCCAGCGATCCCACCAAAATCCGCACGATATCGATTCTGAGACGCCCTTTGACACGATGTGCGCGACGAATCACACACGTGATGCCAGAGAAATTAACACGAGCGGTAACATTACATTAGGTTTACTATAGAGCCCACAAGAAACATGTATTACAACAACGACTCCAACGAGTCAAGATACAAATATACAATACAAAGATCTAAATCATACAGAAGATTGAATATGTCCGAGTATGGACAAGATACAAATTGGACTAAGAGTCTTGAAGATAACCGGTGGTGTCCATAACCCTGCCAAGGCCAAGCCGGAAGGGTAACCTTGCTAACGTCGTCATCTCGTACCTGTCAAAGTCGGGCCATCGGTTGCCGACAAAAGGGGGAGGAGACAAAAAGAAGAAAGGCGAGGGTAAGTACCAATGCCACGTACTTGCGAGACAAGACCAGCTGTGCTCGCTGGTGGGCGGTATAAACATCGCCTAGCTATATGGTGGAGTTTAACGGCAGCAAAGCTTGTACTAACCAATAGAGACACGCTGCAATATTCGTCTAATCAGAGAAGATGAGAGAGCGCATAAGCTAACAGTTTTATACTTTGCAAACATAACCCAACCGATGCATTCCCCCTTCGCAAAGGAAGTACTTACAAAGGCATTCACACGGTGTACTAGTTTTATTAAGTAACCGTTGTAGTAATGCTAAATTACTTGGCAAGTTATTAACAAGTTATTATCAACAATAGAAAGGTGTAAGTTTTTTTTATGATCAAGCCATACAATTCTAAGTCGTCCATAACCGCGGACACGGCTTATCGATAAGATGTACACCCTGCAGGAGTTGTCCAAATGTAACCATACACATGCTTGAACCCACTTACTACAGGTAGAGTCTCACAACAAGACCGTTCCTAATGCAATAAAAAGTTTAATGGGAGCCACCCAACTAAGCTACCCGTGACGAAGTTCGACCGTACTCCGATACGGACCCATAGGTTTGCGACGGCTTCCAAGGCGGGCACTAACGACCGACCAAGGATAAGGAGTCTCGCGTTATGAGTACAATACATAATATAAACACCCGAAGGCAACAGAAAGTAAATCGTGCATATCGTGCATATGATCAAATAAAACCAAGGTTGTGGCTCCCAATAAACAGACTCGAGGAAAGGTAGTGGCTGATGGGGGTCCCACTCCCCCACGTAGGGGTAGAGCGTTCAATCTCGGAACAGAACAAGAACTCGAGTCCTAGGGGACATTAGCAAGACAAAGATCCGATGCTTTCGCAAAGGGGCACACTGATGCCACTGCTTACAATTTTAGTTGTTAACAATTAAGTAAAGCATGTGTATCTCCAATAACTGATATAACATGTGATAACCTCCCAACAACCCAACAGATATAGAGATAAAAGCAGATCTCTAATATGCGCTACGACTCGCAAAAGGCTCAACCAACAAACAACGGCGATAGGTAGTGGATATTTAACACGGCTCATATGGGTAACAGTTGAATAGGACACGTGACTCAAGAATCGCAACATAAGGATAGCAGGAGAACAACGTGCAAGAAACTGTAAAATAGGTGAAGAGGTGGGCTCTCCTGTGAAAAACTGGAGAAGAACTTGTTGTATCTCACAACACCACTTCGTGATCCTATCCGGGAAGAAGCAAATGCTACAACAAACATCGGATGCAAATCTTACAACTACGTAAGAAGAACCGGCATGATCAAGATGATATGCATGACATGGCAGCGATGGTGCAATGCAATTATCCAATTTAAGCGGGATAGGAATCCCGAACAAACAATTATTAGATTGGAGTTGTATTTCTACCGACAAAGTTAAATGTTGATTAGCATGGTAAGACATGGCAGGGGTGAGCTACTTCAATATTAAACGGAGCGGGAAAACCTTAGTCGGTGTCCAAAATACTCCGGGGTTCTATTAGGTGAACATGCACAAACTATCACGGCTCGACATGATGCAAACATGCCTATAGATGGTATATTCATGTTTCTCATATTTTCCGATCAATTTTTATATATAACACTTTGCATTTAGAATCATAGTTTAGAAGATATGATTTTAGCAAGATTTTGCAAATCAAAAATAAGAAAAGAAGAAAACAGAGAAGGGGAAACCGGACCAGCTGCCAGCGGCAACGGTTAGCTTCGCCGGCGATGGCTACATCAGTGGATCTGGCCCGAGTCTGTCGATCTGGATCAGAAAAAGAATGAGGGATTATAATAGCCTCCACCAGGAATTGAACACAGGATCTCATGATGCAGCTCAAGGAGCGAACCAGATGGGCTAGATGTTGTTGATGTCAAATTACTTTTGCGCATCAAAATAGAGCAAGCATATGGCGGAGATGAGTTTCAACTCTCAAGTTGCAGCCATGGCAGAGGTTGCAGGCAAGCACGGATCTGTCGATTTGGGGCGAACCGGGACGGGGGAAAAGGCGCGCTGGACGCGCCACGACGTAGTGAACCTGATTGTCATGATCGTGGTGCCGGAAACCCACCGGAGCATCGCCGGCGTCGACATCCTGCGGGCAAAACGGCCGTCACCGTCGAGGGAACAGACTAGTGGGGGAGGGAGATAAAGGGAGGTTCTTGAGGAAGAGGAGGTTACCCAGAACATGTAGAAGGACTCAGAATGGTCTTTGCTGGAAGGGGTGCGTGCCGAGTGGGCCGAGGAAGAGATGGGCTGCCCGGGCAAAGTGAATCCTCATAGGGTCCAGGGAGAGAGAGGGAGCCCAGGCGGATTTTCTTTTCTTTTTCAAACTTTTCTCCTTGTGAAACTGTTTTGCAATTTGATTTGAAAACCAGCTCAAACTAATTTGAATTTTGAGTCTAGAGGTGGATAGAGATAAAAGAAAATTAACTTTATTGTTTGATAGTTTTGAGGTTAGAGTTTTGTTAAACGAGAAGACAAGAGGAGGTTTATTATATAAACCATACTAGAAAATATGTTCGCGCGTTGCGGGGGATTGTTTTCTCTTAAGTATGTTGTTTCAGGGGACACAATTATCATCGAGATTATTTGAGAATATGGTTTTGCTCATTTTCAAGTGTCTAACTTCATCCACGAATCTCAGTTACCTAAATTGCCTTATAGCTAGTTTTTATATCTATATAAAACCTAAATTCACTTGAAATTGTAATTTAGATAGTTTTTCAGATTGAGTCGGAAGTAAGGGGCCTCCTCACCGGAAACCATTAGTGTAGCTCGAGCTACAGGTAGCTCTTTTTTTTTTAAAGCTAAAGACAAAAATTTAAAGTTTCAAGAAATCTGAATTTAAATCTAAATGAACAATACTATGATCTAATACTAATTTTATTTTTACCAGATCGAAAAAAATTATGTTGAAAAGAAAATTTTATAGATCCAATGTCACATTCCTTAAATTTTTACGATACATGTATAGGATGCACTCAATGTGTACGAGCTTGTCCACAAATGTATTAGAACTAACGGGTACCGCCCGATGCGTGCGCCATTCTCCACAAGTAGCCATCGCGATCTTCATGTTTGGCCGCTGCCTCTCTCGCATGGCCAAATCGTCTCCTTTTGATTATGCACCACAATCCCTCTAGTCTCATCTATCTTGAATATAGTGAGGGGCGTGGCCTCTCGATCTCCCGTTGGAGGAGAGGCTGGAGGCTGAGTCGGGGAGCACCGCGAGGCAGCCGCACGTTTTTGGGCACGCCGTGCATGTCGTTGTCGCCGGCGCCCGGCAGTCGCTCGGGATGAGATCTGGACGATCCAGCCGATGCCCTCGTCACCCACAGTCCTCCGGCGCCTAAATTGCTGGGAGCATATGAGGAATCGACGGGAGATGCTAGCGGCTACGCGTGGCCTCGATCCTTACCTGACGGCGCCTTCAGTGGCTCCCTGTCGACCTGACGGCCCACCGGCGGCTCGACGTCTACGGGCAGTGCTCGACCTCAATCCAGCGCAATCCCGACTTCCGCCGCAGCGCGCGTGGGCCGGCCCTCCCCTTCTCTGTTCCGTTGAGAAGATGCGGTCCTCGACAGCGGGGGTCCTCGTAGAAAATCCTATCCGACTTGACGATGCGCGCGAAGTGGGATCTGGAGTTCTGGACCAGACACGATGCCAGGAATCGTCCGGCACCAGCGCTTAGAGCTCGGCCAAGACGGCGTGGGATCCCTGGGTGCTAATTTATCAGATTTGCTGGAAATCAGGCGCTTGCTATTTAATAAGTTTAAGTTGAGTGCTTGGAGATTCCTATTTTATGCTTGTAGATTCGTGATTTGACTTTTGGGTTGTTTGTGTGTGTGTTTGTGTTGTTGTTGGCCCGACGCGTAAGTGGGCTGACTTGTTTTTTACGGGCCTCGCGGAGTGGGCTTGTGGAGTGGGCTCGCTGAGTGGGCTCGTGGTGACGGTTCCTATCTACAAGGTGTCTTTCTCTCTCCCATGGAACCTCTTACGCCGTGTGTTCCAGTTACGCGTGTGTTGCAAACGACATATTTCCAGTTACTTTTGGGTTGCAACTGAGATTTTTTTGGTTACATGTGGGTTGCAACAGATTTTTTTTTCAATTGCATGAGCGTTGCAACTGAGATTTTTCTAGTTGCGCATATGTTGCAACTAAGAATTTCCACATGTACATGTGGGTTGCAACTGAGATTTGAGATTTTTCCAGTTACACCTGCGTTGCAACTAAGAATTTCCACTTACATGTGGGTTGCAACTAATATTTATTTTCTAGTTGCATGAGCATTGCAATTGAGAGTTTTCCAGCTGCGCATATATTGCAACTAAAATTTTCCACATACATGTGCGTTGTAACTGAGATTTTTCCAGTTACGCATGAGTCGCAACTACGAATTTCCACTTGCATGTGGGTTGCAACTGAGTCTTTTCCAGTTACACGTTGCACAAACTATTTTTTCTAGTGAAAAATGTGAACGCACACAATCGAACGCCAAAACTAAAGTAGTGTAATAAGCTACTGATGTCAGCGACTGAGATTTATTAAGTCTTAGGCGACTGATCTCTAGGCGCTTCCCTAATTTATACTGCAGATGGATGTGACGCCCCGGAATCGGTACCATGAGGATCCCAGCGAACCCGCCGAAATCCGCATGATATCGATTCAGAGACGCCCTCCGACACGACGTGCGCGACGAATCACACACGTGATGCCAGAGGAATTAACACGAGCGGTAACATTACAACAGGATTACAATAGAGCCCACAAGATACATATATTACAACAACGACTCCAACGAGTCAAGATTCAAATAGATACATACAAGGATCCAAATCATACATAAGATCAAATACATCCGAGTACGGACAAAATACAAATTGGACTAAGAGTCGAGTCCTGAAGATAACCAGTGGCGTCCATAACCCTGCCCAGGCCAAGCCGGAAGGGTAACCTTGCTAACGTCGTCATCTCGTACCGGTCAAAGTCGGGCCATCGGTTGCCGATAAAAGGGGGAGGAGACAAAAAGAAAGGAAGGCGAGGGTAAGTACCATTGGCACGTACTTGCGAGACAAGACCAGCTATGCTCGCTGGTGGGCGGTATAAACTTCACCCGGCTATATGTGGAGTTTAGCGGCAGTAAAGCTACTATCCAATAGAGACACGCTACAACATCCGTCTACTCAGAGAAGATAAGAGAGCGCACAAGGTAACAGATAAATACTACACAAACATAACCCAGCCAATGCGATCCCCCTTCGCCAAGAGGTATTGCAAAGGCACACACACTTTTGAAAGAGTTTTATTAGCAAGTTATTAGCAACAGGAAATAAGGTGTAAGTTGTTCTATGATCAAGCTATACAATTCCAAGTCGTCCATAACCGCGGACGCGGCTTATCGATAAGATGTACACCCTGCAGGGGTTGCCCAAATGTAACCATACGCATGCTCGACCCACTTACGACAGGTGGATGTCTCACAACAAGACCGTTCCCGAGCTCAACAAGAAAGTCTAGGGGGGCCACCCGACTAAGCTACCCGTAACGAAGTCCGGCCGTACTCCGAAGCGGACTCAGGGTTTGCGACGGCGGCTAGGCGTGCGAACCACACGCTTTCGCTAAACGTCCTGCGGGGTACAGTACAGAATATAAACACCCGAAGGCAACAGGAAGTAAACACCCGAAGGCAACAATAAGTAAAGCATGTCATACATGGCATAGGCAAATAAAACCAAGGTTGTGGCCCCCTTTTCAACTGACTTGAGAAAAGGTAATGGGTGGGGGGGTCCCAATAATCGTCCCCACGCATGGGTAGAGCGCTCAATCTCGGAACAGATAACAAGAACTCGGGTCCTAGGGGACATTAGCGAGTCAAAGTTCCAATGCTTTCGCAAAGGAGCTCACAGATGCCTCTGCAATGTTATTATCCCTTAGCAATTTTAGTTGTAGCAAAAGTTATCAACATCATTTTCAAAAGGTGGTACATGTGTCAACTTCCCAACAAGATATCCCGAACATCTCGAGATATCAACAAGACCCTAAACTCGCCTACGACTCGCAAAGCTGGCAAACAACAAACAATAGGTAGGGCGAGGAGGTGTATCTCGGACATATAGGTAACAGGTGGATAGGACACGTGACACAACAGAATCGCAACATAAGGATAGCAATAGATCAAAAGAGCATGTAAAAGTAAAATAGGTGAAGGGGTGGGCTCGCCTGTGAAAGCTGCAGAAGAACTTGTCGGAGAACTCGACGTATCTCACATTAACACTTCGTGATCCTATCCGAGAAGAAGCAAATGCTGGAACACACAACGTATGCAATCTTACTACTACGGATAAAGAACCAGCATGCTCAAGATGATATGCATGACATGGCAAGGATGATGCGGTGCAACTTATCCATATTAATCGGAGTCGGAACCCCGGACAATCAAATTAGGTTTGGAGTTGCATTTCTACCGGCAAATTTAAGTGTTGGTTAGCATGGCATAGAATGGCAAGGATGAGCTACTTCAAAGTTAAACGGAGCGGGGAAATCCTAGTTGGAAATCCAAAATACTCCGCATATATGTGAGGTGAACATGCATAACTATCAACGCGCGACATGATGCGAGATGCAAACAATCATATGAATGGCCTATTAATGTTCAGCACATTTTTATGATCAATTTTCATATAAAATACTTTGTATTTCGAGTTACGGTTCAAAAGATATGATTCATGCAAGAATTATACATTTCCTGCAATTTTCAGAAAAACGGAAAAGGGCCTAGGACGTTTCTCACCGAAGGGGAAGACAGCCTGGGTCACTGACGCGCGGGCCCGGGCGCTGCTGACATGGACGTTGGCTGGATCTGAGGAAAGGACCGCGGGTTGGTTAGCAAAACGCGCAGGGGGCTTTGTGCAAAACCGGAAAGGATCTGGATCTGGGAAAATTCTCACCGAAACAAAGTTGAGCCACAGAGACTGACGAAGGGGCCCGCGATGCCAGCGTGGCTGACACCGTGGCGAAGCTTGCGCGGCTGCACGGAACGTGTTCGACGAAGGGATGCCGCGCGGGACGGCGGTGACCATCTGCAAGACGGCACGGCGCGTGCGGGTGATGTAGCTGGTTCCAGGAGGCGTCGATGACCGTCGGGGGTATGCCTTGGCGGCGCGGACAAGATGGAGACGGTGGCGCGTGGAGGGGCTCACCGGAGGGCTGCCGGCGTCAGAGACCTGCGGAGGCGGCGGTCGGCACCACGGTGAGAATCAAGATAGGAAGCAAAGGAAGAGAAGAGGGTGTCCAGGGGGTGCGCGGGGTTACCCTGAAGCTCGAGAAGGGGTCGGCATGGCCGGAGGTGGGCGAACGGCGCCGGAATCGACGACAGACGCCGCCGGAGTCAGAGAAGGGAACCGCGATTTGGCGTCAAATTGAGGGGCTCGGGGTCGATTCCTTGCAGCATGAGGTAGAGTAAGACGAGGCGCACCCGATGGTGCCCTCAGAACGGCGAGGGAAGGTCCATAGCGACGGGGCCAACGGCGGCCGGTGGCGGAGGCTCTCGGTGGTTTGCAGAGAAGAAATAAAAGGGGAGGGGGAAGAGGGTGGCGGCGCGAAGACGGGAGATGGGGAGGGAAGCTAGGGTTTCCAGAGGGGATAAAAAGGAGAGGGAGGGAGCAGGTGGTGGTGCGAGACAACGACGAGGGAGGACCACTGCCTCACGCCGATCTCGTGGAGGAGGAAGGCGACAAGGGCGACGTGGAGGGGTTTCTTTTTCCTGGCGAAGGGGTACGGGCCGAAACGAGAGAGGTTGGGCTGGAGAGGAGCGGGCCGGAGGAGAAGAAGGGGGGCGGGCCGCCGGGGGGGAGAGGGAAGGGAGAGAGGATGACGGGCTAGGGAGAGAGAGGCCCAGGGAGGAGGAGGTTTTCTCTTGTATTTTGGAAACCCATTTGAATATAGATTATATTCTGTTTTGAATACTGAGGAAGGAGAGTGAGATTCAAAACTAGTTTTCAAATATTTAAGTTACTTGTAACCCAAAACAAAACACATTTTTATTTCAAAATTAATTGTTGAACAAAATTAATTATAAAATAGAGATTATGAGAGGGGGAGATTAGGGCTTTGTTTAAACTGAAAGATAAGGGAGGGTTTATAAAATAGTTTTATTTAATAAAAACATGGATGATATGATGCATATGCCATGATGATGCGCAAAAAGAAAAGAACAACCAAAATCTAATAGGGGTGCTACCCGGGGCCGTTACAATGGATTAAGGCAAGCAAAACAGCCGGGAATACATAGGACTACTTTTTTTCCTTTGTCGACTAACGACCGAACCGCGAGGAGTCGTGCATATTGGACACGCGTTTTATTTGTTGCTGCTGGTTTCCTTTACATGTACGAATCGTGTATTGGTTTTGTAAATAACGTTTTCAAGTAAGTTGTGCGTGTACTCAATTCTTTTTGGATATACATAAAGAATGTGTGGCTCGATTTGTTCGTTGTTTCCCGTGAAAAGAGTGTTAGAGGGAAGATGGAGCGTAGCAAGCTAGCAAGAACGAGCAGATCCATCTAGCTAGGTAGTAAAAAATCATGGCGTATATCTAAAAAACATGTGGTATATCCATGGGCATACTGTCTAGATGCATGCATGCACATACACACAATGGTTCACATGCAAGATGTGATCCGGGAGCAAAGGAGGATCATCTTTCGAAAGGAGGGCTTCTCGTGTGGCACACATCTTTCGAAAGGAGGGAGCCGGATAGTAATTAATAATCTGAACTCTTTGGATCATGAAACACGGGCCTCAGACCATCGATCGTTTTCTTACCTAGGACTAAGGTACGGTTCAATAAGGATTTTAGGGTGTTGGGCCTACTTAAAAAATACTATTTGATCCGTTTGTGACACCAGCCAGCCACCTATTCCAGTTTAATAGCAAAGATTTTTTTTAATAAAGGGAATATATTAATATCAAAAGATATCAATTACACCTAATCTCTGCAACAACGCAACACCCTAATAGCAGTACGGATGCACACAGCCAAAAAAAAAACTAAGAAACAAAAGTCCCGCTATAGCATCCTAGGCTTAGCAACAGCAATACAACCAGCACCGAGAAAACACCCGAAATACAACATCTCCAAAAACGACGCCTCCTAGAAGGAAACGGTGCACCAGTGCCGTCGTCGCCCGACCAATGATCTTAGGTTTTCACCCTGAAGATAGTCCCCGCTCTCAAAACAATGCCTCCAACAAGATCATTGCCAGGAACAACCAGTTAAGGCCAGACCTTGCGTTTTCACTCTGAAAGGTAGGACGCTGAACTTCACCTATGCTGCCGTCCCCACTTCCATATCACTGCTGCGAATCCCGGGACACCAAGCAAGTCTCTCAACAACGCGGAGACTTGAACCTCCCTTAGCTAGTCCTCCGCTGCGGCCTTCATGTTATTCCCTTCCTCTGACTACATCCTGGACCAAAATGTCACTTGATGCTAACTGACATAGGCATCCCAAATGGGCCTGCCGAATATAGTACCCGGGGTTTAATGAAGGCCCACTACCCGAAGAATAAGAAGATTCGAGAGCCCAAGATGTATTTAAGGAAAAGATAGTTGTAATAGGAAGTGTTGTTTGTAATCTGGCGGGATGAGTTAGAAACCGTCCCGGACTCGTAAACTTGTATAGCACGAATCCCTCGGCTCCACCTCCTATATAAAGGGGGAGTCGAGGGACGAAGAATCAATCGAATCATTGTCTGCAAACCCTAGTTTTCATATTCGTCGAGTACTTTCCGGCTGAAACCTTCGAGATCTACTTACCCTCTACTTCCAACTAAACCCTAGCCTACAATCCATAGGCATTGACAAGTTGATACCTTGTCAATTGGCGCCGTCTGTGGGAACTAGAGGCGTAAGGAGCTGATCTCGATGGCACGCTCAAGATCTTCGACATCGTCAACCGCAAGCAACACAATGGATCGAGGTAAACAGATCGCTGCCGGTCTTGTCGATTTTGTTCCTCACCCACCCTCCCGTTTGGATGCATATGCGTATCTGGCGGAGCCCATGGAGATGACGTTCGGAAGGTTTCACTTTCGCGTCGAGAAGGAAGGATCGTATCGTGTCGAGATTCCGATTTCGTCGGGATCGTCGGTGATCGATTCAGATTTTTCAAGCTATGCATCGTCAACCGAGTCAGGAGAAGAAACCTCGGTGACACGCTACGTCAGCACCAGAACAAGAGAGAAACTCGCCAAGATCTTCAACGACATGTCGTTCGAGTCATCTGCGGACTCATATATAAGCGATGGCTCAAGCGATGTCGACAGTTATGACTTTATCGACAAATCTATCACAGTGGGCAAGGTCTTCATCAATCTCAACGATGATGTCACCAAACCCAACGTAGATCTGAGTACAAAGTATCATCAGATTTACGCCATTGAAGATCAAGAGGAGACATCCGAGGCTTTCGACGATCCGGGAAATCCATACGTCGATCCCTCCAATCTGCGGCAAGGCCCGGGCAACAAATACGTCGGGCCGTAGCCGCGAGATAGAGTTCAACTTTCACAAGCAGCGTGGGACAGAGCCGCGAGAGCTATGAACGGCACGGAACCAATGGCTACCACGGCCACACCGGAAGAACCGCAAGCATATCAATATAGGCTCGCACGAGCTGCCAGTGGAATTGGAAAAACAGATGACTGAGTTGAACAGGAGAAAGGAGGCAGCTTCGCATCCGAGCAGGAGAAGGGCAGATTTAAGTCGACAATCTAGAACTACGGGTGATAGCCATCGGGAGGCGCGGAACGCAGCAAGATCAAGGCTGCAACACATACCTGAAGCGTAAAGAGAGCACTTGGTCCGTAACCTCGACATGTCCTTCATGTCGATAGATACAAGAGGAAACATCATCCCTAAGACACCGGAGGCTCGGGTATATGGCGACACATGCTTTTATCCTTGCGTCTAAACCACCTCCAGGTGATCCAAGGGAAACATTGTACAATATGGCGGTAGCAGGAGTTGGAGCTATGGGGACAGCGTTTGTATCAACGCCTCCCGAAGGAGCGGCAAGGCAAAATAGTCCACGACCTGCAGCAGCAACAGCGGCAGCACCTGAAGGGCCAAGTGGAGCAAGAGACACAAGCAGCACGAGCAAGAGTCGACGAGAGCGCGGCAAAGCAGAAGGGATCATCGGCAATCTCCGAATTGACCGACGAAGATATGTGTGGCTTGCCATGCTTTACGAGGAGAGTCCGGAAAACTCGAGTCCCCTCAGGATTCAAGTTACCCGATAATTTCAAGAAGTTCGACGGCCTTCAAGATCCAGAGGATTGGCTAGTCGACTATCTGGAGACGGTGAAGCTCACAGGAGGAACTAGGGCAACAGCCATGCAAAGTATCCAGGTGCATTTGAGTGGAGCCGCACGATCTTGGATAAAGAAACTCGCTCCAGGATCCATTGACAGCTGGGAAAGTTTCGAGGATGTGTTCGTCAAGAACTTTAGATCCACGTGCAAAAACCCGCGTCGTTAGAGGAGTTGAGAGCGTGTCGACAAAAGCCAGATGAGCCAATGAGGAAGTACATCCAGAGGTGGAATATCATTAAAAACTCGGCAGAAAATATATCTGACGAGAGAGCAATAGATGCGTTTGTCGCAGGAGTCAGGCGTGGAGATTTCGTCGAAGACTTGGGAAGGACCAATCCAAAGACAAGTATCCGCGTTAATGGAGATAGCAAATAAATGGGCAGATGGAGAAGACGCTGTCCACAACAAACGACACAGGTCGCCGGAGGAGGACCGCGGTCGAAACTATCGACCGAGGCGAAGATTTCCTCGGACGTACCGTAACTACGACGCTCCGAGACAAATTTCGGCAGGTTTTCGGACAAATACAGGAGGAAGCAACAGAGATGATTACCAGAGAAGCAGTGAACAGCGAGGTGATAACAGGGATGATTCACGCAACAGGCAAAATAGCGGGCCTAGGTTCCCAAGACCTTTCGTGTCCCCTGAAGAGATGATGAACGGACCGTGCCAGATGCATTTTTTCCTCGACAGCAACGGAAAAAGACAGTCAGGGCACTTGCAGAAGGATTGTCGAAATTTTCAAGCAATGTTGCGGTATGCAGAGAACGCTAATGCGCGGGCAGCACAGAGAAATCCTCGAGAACCCAGAAGCGAGATTCACTTGCCGCCTCCTCCCGCGATTACGGACGACAATCGGCATCAGCTCGGAATAGCGGCAGCACCTCGCACCACCACCTTATGTTGATCCTAATTCCAATGGAGCAAGTGTTGATGATTCGAAGGGAAGGCCGTCCAATAGAGCTCGGAAAGTAATCTCACGACAGGTGTTTATGGCGGAGAAAATGCCTCCACCAACGCTTGAGTACCTTAATTGGTCAGGACAAGATATCGGCTTCACAATAGCAGATCATCCGCAGCAAGTTCCTCGACCCGGGCAGTCAGCACTTATCCTGCCAGCAGTTATCGCGGGATTTGATGTCTCTCGAGTATTCATAGACGGTGGCAGCAGCTTAAACCTTATGTATGCAGATACATTGAGGAAGATGAACATATCCTTAGCAAACTTAAAACCAACAGACACAAGGTTCCACGGCATCACACCGGAGAAACCAAGTTATCCATTAGGAAAGATCAATCTCGACGTTCAGTTTGGGACCCGAGAAAATTATAGAATCGAGAGGCTCGAGTTTGAAGTCGTGGATTTTCCGTCGCAATATCACGCTCTGTTGGGACGACCAGCATATGCTAGATTTATGGCAGTGCCACACTATACATACTTGTTGTGGAGGTTGCCTGGACCAAAGGGACCAATCACAGTTAAAGGAAGCTTTGCCTTAGCCGATAAATGCGACAAGGATTTCCACCGGTTGTCAGAAACTTTCGGGATGCAAGCTGAGTACTTGGCGTCAAAAAGCATGACTGATTACGACGTACTGCCAGACGTTGGAAGGCCAAACAAAGAATCAACTTTCAGTACCGAGAAAAATTCAAAAGAAGTGCAGATTCATCCGACAGATCCAAAAAAGACGACATCTATCGCAAACAACATGGATATCGCATAGGAAAGCGCGCTCGTCGAGTTCCTCCGTGAGCACTGGAAAATCTTCGCATGGTGTCCAGCTGACATGCCAGGAGTACCCAGGGAACTTGCCGAGCACCACCTAAACTTGGATCCACTAGCGAGACCAATCAAACAACCTTTGCGGCGTTTTTCGGAACCAAACCGCAAAGCCATGCTCAGTCGAAATTAATCGGCTACAAGAAGCTGGTTTTATCAAAGAGATATTCACGTAAGCCACATGGGTAGCAAATCCCGTGGCTGGTGCCGAAGAAAAACACTAAGGTCCTTCGCATGTGCGTCGACTTTACGTGTGTCAATAAACATTGTCCAAAGGATCACTTTCCCCTCCCGAGGATCGATCAAATTATCGACTCCACGGCTGGATGTGAACGTCTTTCCTTCCTGGATGCGTATTCTGGTTATAACCAGATCAGATTGAAAGAAGAAGATGAAGTAAAGACCGCATTTATTACACCTTACGGCGTGTTTTGTTACAGAACAATGCCCTTTGGTCTAAAAAATGCGGGAGCAACATATCAAAGGATGATGCAGAAGTGTTTGGCGACACAGATTGGGAAGAACGTGCAAGTATACATTGACGACGTCGTCATAACATCAAAAAAGGGGGCAACTCTGATCGAGGATCTCAAGGAAACCTTCGACAACCTTGATAAGTTCTGCCTCAAACTGAACCCGACGAAGTGTTCCTTTGGCGTCCCAGATAGGAGAACTTTTGGGGTTTCTAGTCTCGAGCAAGAGGGATTGAAGCAAATCCCGACAAAATACAAGCTATCGTAACAATGAGGAAGCCAACAAAGTTGAAGGAGATACAACAGCTAACGGGGCGAGTCGCAGCTACGAGCAGATTCGTCGCTAGGCCGGGAGAAAAAGCACCGCCGTTCTACGCTTTGATAAAACAAGGAGATAAATTTCAGTGGAACGAAGAAGCCGACGTAGCTTTCGAGGATTTGAAGCGCACAATTTCGACACCGCCAATTCTGGTGGCACCAAAAGAAAGGGAACCTCTCCTGCTATATATCGCAGCCACACCCCAAGTGGTGAGCACGGTGCTAGTTGTCGAAAGGGAAGAAGAAGGAAAACTCCACGGCGTACAGAGGCCAGTATACTTCGTCAGCGAAGTTTTATCGCCATCAAAACAAAGGTACCCGCAGTACCAAAAGATAGCATATGGAGTGTTCACGACAGCACGGAAATTGCGCCACTATTTTTCGGCACATCCGATCATAGTGGTCAATGAAGCTCCCTTGTCAAATATACTGAACAACCCGGAAGCTACGGGTCGTGTCTCCCTTTGGGGAATAGAACTTTCCCCTCGGGACATCACGTATGAAAAAAGAAAAGCAATAAAATCACAAATACTGCCGGACTTCATCGCAGAGTGGATGGAGTTGCAAAATACAGGACCTCCAGACTTATCGAGAACTTGGACAATGAACTTTGATGGGTCCAAGAGACTAGAAGGGGCTGGCGCAGGAGTAGTACTCATATCACCTGAAGGCGACAAGTTGAAGTACATCCTTCGGATGACGTTCCCTAACGCATCTAACAATGAAGCAGAATATGAGGCTCTCATACACGGGATGAAGATGGCGAAAGCCTGTGGTGCAACTCGACTAAAAATCTTTGGCGACTCACAGCTGGTGGCACAGCAAGTTATGAACCAATGTGACGCAGTCAATGATAGCATGATGGCATACAAGGAGGTATACAACGAACTCGAGAAGTTGTTCGATGGATGCGAAGTAAACCATATTAGCAGATTGAGCAACGACGAAGCCGATGTTCTTGCAAACATCGGGTCGCAATGCCTTGCAGTTCCGCCAGGTGTATTCTGGGAAGAAATAACAGAGAGATCCACTAAGTCGACAAAATCAAAAAAGAAGGAGAAGAAACCCCCAGGGGCTACCAAGGAAAAGCAAGAGGACGAAGAAGAAGATCAGGACCTGGTCATGGTGATACAGGTACCGTGGATGCAGCCATACATATCATACATCCTGAGGAAAGAAATACCCGATGATCCAGTTGAGGCAAGGCGAGTAATTCGACGCTCCAAAGCTTTTACGGTGGTCAAGGGAGAACTGTATAAGCGAAGTATTTCAGGCGTCTTGCAAAGATGCGTCACACCCGAAGAAGGAAGAATAATCCTGAAGGATGTACACGAAGGAATATGTGGCCACCACGCAAGTAGTCGAGCTATTGCAGCCAAAGTTTTTCGGGCAGGATTCTACTGGTTGACAGCAATTGAGGACGCCAAGGACATAGTAAGAACTTGCGACGCGTGTCAAAGGTTTGCCGCAAAGCCTCACTCTCCAGCAGCAGAGCTAGCACCAATACCATTGTCATGGCCCTTTGCTCAATGGGGACTTGATATGGTGGGTAAGTTACACAAATCCTGGCCAGGAGGAAAGGAGTACATGCTAGTGGTCGTCGATAAGTTTACAAAGTGGATAGAAGCGAAGCCGATAAATTCACCAGATGGAGCATCCGCAGTAAAATTCGTAAAAGGCCTCGTCTTTAGATTTGGAGTGCCCCATAGCATCGTCACAGACAACGGCAGCAACTTCACATCCCATGAATTCAAAGATTATTGCGAAGAGGTGGGTATCAAGCTGAACTTTGCGTCAGTTGCACATCCTCAAACCAATGGGCAGGTCGAGAAAGCCAATGGTATCATCTGCAATGGCATCAAGAAGCGCTTGTTAGGACCACTGGAAAAAGCTCGACATACTTGGCCAGAAGAACTACCAAGCGTGTTGTGGAGCATCCGAACAACACCAAACACAGCAACGCAGAAACTCCGTTTTTTCTGGTTCATGGAGCAGAAGCAGTACTACCAATCGAGATAGAGCACAACTCTCCACGTGTCACTGAATATGATGAAGAAACATCGAGAAGAGCGCTAGAGGACGATGTTGACGCACTGGATGAAGCCCGAGATGAAGTATTATCTCGGGTAACCAAATATCAACAGGACTTGAAGAATTACCACAGTCGACGTTTGCGGCCAAGATCTTTTCAGGTGGGCGACCTAGTACTTCGGCTCACGCAAAAAAGTCATGAAAAACTCGAGTCACCTTGGCTTGGCCCTTACATCGTCACGGAAGTAATCGGAGGAGGAGCATACAGGATAAAGGACAAGAAGACAGGGGTGGAGGAGCCAAACCCCTGGAACGTGGCGCAACTTAGGCGGTTCTACGCCTAGAGTCGAAATATAGTCCTTGTAAAACTTCAATGTACTGAAACGCCCGCGAGTTTTCAGGCGCACTCTTTTCCTTTTTCGGGGCACCGAGTGGGGCCGGAGAAGGTTTTTAATGAGGCGGGCTCGCGGTGCTGCAATATAATAAAGATAGTGACAATATAACTTTTCTTCTTTATCGACATGATCAAAGTCTTTGCTCCGACGAATTTCAATATAGTTCATCGACAAAAGAAAAACCTTGCCTTGGTATTCAAATACCTCGTGAGTAAATAAAAATACAAAATAGTACTCAACAAAAAGCTCGGGGGCTCATATTCTCCTTAAATATATAAATGCCTTGGTTCAAAACCTCGCAAATATACAAATATAGTAAAGAATCACCGAAACACTCGGGGGCTGGACAAACAGAGAAATATAATGATTGCTTTACAATATAGTCATGGATTACAAAGAAGAAATATCTACAAGAAGAAAATAACTAGTCTTGATTCAGTATGTCATCAAGAGTAATTCTGTTTTCCTCAGGAGCAGCACCAAGAAAATCGGCATAATGGCCATCGGCAAAAAAGTCGGCATCCATCCGAAGCAGGTCCTCAATCATTTCTTCGGCTATGGGCGTAACCTTCGTGTTAATCCTGTCAATACCAACTCTCCGACGTTTTACCTTTTGGTGAACCTTCTCAACAACCTGGGTAAGGTCAAGCTTCGAGTGGCAGATTTGGAGCATGATAAGAGCAAATCTGGCGCCAGCCACTAGTTGAGCTTTGACAAAATCATGGATACTGCGAGCATCCTTGAACCTTTCCATCAATTCAGGAAGAGTTTTTGGTTGGACGTTTCGAGGAAACATGGAGTTGTAAACCATGGACAAGGTCTTGGTACAGAAGTCAAGGAAATCGCGAGTTTGAGAGGTGCGATCTTGAAATCTGACAATTTGGCGGGTCCTCTCCGGGGTAGCCCAAAACAAAGAACCATGGTCCAGGGAAAGATTAACAAGGAGGTTTGTCCTAGCACTTACCCTCTCTTCCTCGGCAGCAGCATCAGTAAAGGCACCTATCAGAACAAGGAAGTGGAAACCATTAAGAGACAATAGCATGAAGATGAAAGATATCAGAGGATGAAACAGGCATACCCGACATATCTGCACTGGCTTCATTCATTAATTCGAGCATGAAATTTTCTCGAGTAGTCGCCTTTTCAGCCTCGGAAGCAGCAAACTCCTTGGCAGCCACGGCCTCGCGAGCTTGCTGGAGAGCAACTTTTTCGGCTTCAGATGACTTGCGAGATTGTTCCATCATCACAAGTGTTTGCTTCTTTGCATACTGAAGCTGCTGTCGAAGTTCGTCCAGTTCTTGCGACAAGGTATCGTCGACAGGTGCAGTATCAGCAAAAGTTCTCCTCGCGTGAGAAGAAGAAGGCGACACATTGGAAGGAGCGGAAGTTGGAGTATAGTTATCAAATATCAACTGAAATATAAACAGGATAAAATCAAACGACAAGCAAAGATAGAATTTTTCATTAATCTCTTGGAATAATTACAAGGGCATTACAGTGGAGCTAAGGAAATACGTGTCGCTAAACGACTACTTTGGCGACAAAAGCAAAAGAAACAAAGAAAAACAGAGGCATGCAACTAGACCTCCGGCCTTGACGAGCTAGGAGTCGACGCTGGCTTAATCCCGAGATAGGCCAAGATCTTCTTCGTGTTGGGCTTGGCCGCCTTGATCAGCGACTTCCACCTTGATTGTTCTATTTGCTCGGTGTCGCCAACTTTCATCCAGTCGATAGTCTGTCCACTGTCAGCAACCAAGGCGACAGTGTTTTCAACGGCAACCTTCATATTCTCTTGGCGCATCTTCAGCCCAAGGTCTTCCGGTGTATTGAACATCTTGGCAAGGTTGAGGAAAGTCGCAGGCTCCTCCTTCTTCGGGAAGAAGTAGGGGAACAATGCCGACAATACTGCATTAGCATTCGATACACCTTCACGAATCTCGGACCCATGAAGCTCCAGATAGGAAAGTGCGTCAAGGACCGGATCATCGACAGGATTCGTCAGGTCAAAATCCTGGTTTGTTTGGACTCGTCAAGGAAACAAAGTATTAGTGAAAAGACAAGAAACAAAGATTCTCCTAAAAATAGAAGGGAGCAATAAAATTACCGAAAGTACGGCGACTACGAGTCTTCGAGCGCTTGAGGATTCCTTCTTCACGAGAAGCTTGCGCAGCTTTGTGCTCATCTAAAGCAGCTGTAGCATCCTTAAGCTTTTTCTGCAGTTCCTCGACACCAGCAGCTTTCGCCTTGGCTTCATCAGCTTCGGTCTTGGCTTTGCTAGCAGCGAGGTCCGCTTTCTTGCGAGCCGCCTCACTTTGCTCAAGTTTTCGAGAAAGTGCGTCGGCGCGTTCGTTAGCCTCTGCAAGTTTCTCTGTCGAGATATGAAAAAAAGAGAGGAGAAAGATCAAAAATCGCGACAAGCACCAAGAGTAAAAAATCAAGGAAAAACAGCAAGTACAAAAGTCGTTACCTTCGGCTCTATTAGCATATTCACGGTACCCAACAAATTGGGAACCGATGCGGAGAAGATCCTTGATCATAGGCTGTTCAACGTGAACACAGAAAGAAAAACATCGGCATGAAAAAGAGAAAAGGTGTGAAAAAACAAAATAAGGAAAATATAGATGTCGACAAGCTTACATCATCTAGGAGCAGAGTCGACGAACTGCCCAACTGAGGGGCAGGTTCAATAATCTTTTCAACCCTTGCCCTTTTTGGTGAAGGAGCAAGGGGGCTTGATGGCGGAGTAGTGGTGACGACGTTTTGTTGAGGAGGCGAGGTTTCTTCTCCTTCAACTAGCGTGTCTGAGGCAAGTACGATGACGTGACGTGCTTGTCCGAGGAGCCACGTCAGTAGTTGGAACTTCTTCCTCGTCATCGCTAATAATCAAAAAATCGGCAGCATAAAAAGCAAGACAAGCTAAATATTTCGAGTACAAAAATAGAGAGAAATAAAGACGACTTACGAGCTGATGAGGGATTCAGCATAAAGATCGTAAGTTGCCTTCGGATGAGAAGGAACAACTTCTTCAGCCTTAGAGGTGCCAGAATCTTCAACATTAGTCCTTTTCCTTTTGTTCTTGGGAGAAACAGCAGGAGGAAGGGATTGCGTCGATTCACTGGCTTCAGACTCAACTTCTTTTTCATGAGAAGCCGCAGATTTGTGAGAACCCGCGACCTCACTTTCACGAATAGAAGAACCTTGAGTATCTTCGGCAACGATGGCCTGTTCTTCGACTTCTCCACCCTCCGGAAGAGGAGGAAGGGAAGTCATGGTAGGATGGTTCTGTAAAAATAGTGACCAGAAGAAAAATTAAAAGAGATGACAATATAATGAGGTGCAGAGAAAGTGCAAAATAAGGTAAAAACTCGGCAAGACAAAATACCTCGGGGAGTGGATTGGCGGCGCTGTACGGTTCCACGCGACAAGAGGAAGGAATTGGGTCTTTACCCAGGCGAGAAAGTCTTCGAATCAACTTCTCCAAGTCCTTGGTGGAAAGATCACCGGAGATTCTGTTGGCGTCATTTTTACCAGAATATGTCCAAAGGGGGTTTTTGCGAGCCTGAAGAGGCTGCACTCTAATCCTAAGGAAATAGGCAGTGATTTGAACACCAGAAAGCTCTTTGCCTCGAGTGTTTTGAAGCTGGCGAATATGAGACATGAGCGCCTCTGTCGCCTTTTTCTCTTCCTCGGAAGCTTCGGCATCCCAGGAGCGGCGGCGCTGAATTTTGGCACTTCCGTCGAAAGGAACTATGTTGTGCTCAACGGAGTTGGCGCTTTCTTCGTGAATGTAGAGCCACTTTTTGCGCCATCCTTGGACAGAATCAGGAAATTTGACGTCGAAATAGTCAACATCAGTGCGAACACAGATAACAACGCCACCTATGTTATAAGTGACGTTGTGGGAGCCATTGCGGCGGAGGCAGAAGATGCGTTTCCACAGAGCCCAATTGGGAGGGATTCCGAGGAAGCATTCGCAAAGTGTGATGAAAATAGAAATGTGAAGGATGGAATTGGGAGTCAATTGGTGCAATTGAATCCCATAAACAAAAAGAAGACCGCGGAGGAAATCGTGGATTGGGGTCGAGAGGCCGCGGATGAGATGATCAACAAAACTAACCCGATACTCCATTGGAGGCTTGGGGTAGCTTTCTTCGCTAGGAAAGCGGATGGCGTCCTCCTTCTTCATGAGGCCAAGCCTCTTCAGCATGTTGGTGTCTTGGTTGGAGATTTTGGATCTCTCCCACTCAAGATCCTCGGCGGCCATCTTGGATTCCGGAGTGCTGTGGCGAGTCAGACGCGCGCGCGGTGGCATCAACGGCAATGGCAGAGTAATGTGTGTGCGTGCGGAAGATCAGAGAAAGATTGGGCGCAGGAGAGGTTTTGCGAAGAGGAACAGGTGAGCGGCGCAAGCAAGGGGATGAACGGAGGTTGAAGAAAGGTTTATATAAGAATCGGGTGAAGCAGTGTGCCGTTGGATGAAGAGATCGTGTGGTGAGAATAGATCTTCTAGATACAAGGGTAAAAAGGTATTTTACTCGAGATAGGCGTTACTGTACGTGCGCCAGAAAAAGCGGAGGACGTGTGTCCCCCACTTGCACGACGTGTCAACATGGTGGAAGCAATGGACCCACAGGGCAGAAAAATCACGACTATTCGAGAAGGATGAAGTAAATTTGGTTAAGAGAAGCATGTCGACAAGAAAAGTTAAAAAAGATTGGCGACAAGGAAGAATTATTCAATACTTCGGGAGCCTTTGATCAAAAACAAGTTTTTCCCCAAATGCTCGGGGGCTACTTCGACAAAAAGTAAAATTTCGACTATGGCAATATAGAAATTGCGGGAGCCTACAACCAAGCACAAGTTCTTGGCTGTAGCCTCGGGGGCTACTCCCATCGGGAGCGCTGTTCGCGCACCCGAGAGATAAAAAAAAGAAGAGAAGAAAAAGATCATATTGAGAAATAATGACAATATAGCGACAAGGTGGACTAAAATGTTGAGCCTACAACCAAGCACAAGTTCTTGGCTGTAGCCTCGGGGGCTACTCCCATCGGGAACGCTGTTCGCGTGCCCGATGAAATTAACAAAAGAAAAAAAAAAGCAAGAGAGTATATTTCGAGTTGTAGTTAACTCTACATATACTCCCATCGGGAGAGCAGTATAAGTCATATTTGACTCGATAAAATGTGCCATTCCAACAGCCGGAAAAGCACTCGACAATATATTCTCAGAACGCCGAAGTTGCGATCAATTTCTGAATGCCGCAAATTTGCGAAGGTAAGACCCCGGATCCGTTCGCCGGGCGTGGCATCGCCGAAGACTGCGCTCTGCTACTTTTATCCGTATCAACAGATACGAAGAAAAATCCTAACGGACGCGTTAGGTACCCGATAAATTTGACTGGGACTCGACAGAATGGTAAGACCTTAAGCGGCACCTGTCGAAGTTTACACCAGTATCCCGAGATCATGTCCAGGGACGTGATTTTGAAGTAGGTTTTTGCGGATTGCCACTAGAGCAGTTAACTAGTACCTGATCCGTCAGATGAACTAGCCCCAACTACCAGTATCCCTGTACAATATAGAATTTTATGTGAAGAAATATAAAAAAAGTTAAAGCTTTCGGGTAAACATAAACAGTGGAGATTTTCCCTGACTCTACGATTCAAGCAAAATCTCGGGGGCTACTGACATAGGCATCCCAAATGGGCCTGCCGAATATAGTACCCGGGGTTTAATGAAGGCCCACTACCCGAAGAATAAGAAGATTCGAGAGCCCAAGATGTATTTAAGGAAAAGATAGTTGTAATAGGAAGTGTTGTTTGTAATCTGGCGGGATGAGTTAGAAACCGTCCCGGACTCTGTAAACTTGTATAGCACGAAT
Source organism: Lolium rigidum (assembly GCF_022539505.1). NCBI lineage: Eukaryota > Viridiplantae > Streptophyta > Magnoliopsida > Poales > Poaceae > Lolium > Lolium rigidum. The sequence continues at coordinate 282,707,474 of NC_061510.1, forward strand.
CCCTCGGCTCCACCTCCTATATAAAGGGGGAGTCGAGGGACGAAGAATCAATCGAATCATTGTCTGCAAACCCTAGTTTTCATATTCGTCGAGTACTTTCCGGCTGAAACCTTCGAGATCTACTTACCCTCTACTTCCAACTAAACCCTAGCCTACAATCCATAGGCATTGACAAGTTGATACCTTGTCACTAACACAGACCAGAGCTTCGTGCCGCTCCCTCCAGAACCAATCGACCGAAATAAAAGCATGGGTGCGCACGACTGAATACCACTGATCCAGCAAACTCCACGCAAAAAAAGCACTGTTACATTTGCCAGCGGCGCCTTCCGGAACTCAACACCCCAGCCAGATCGATAGGACCGCCGCCTTTATTCAGGTCGGGCCCTCACGCCGGTGACCATCGCAGGCTGGCACAGCTGTGCCGGAGACACCAAGCGCAGACCGCGTTGTCCGGAGACACCGCACACGCCCTGGGCAACGCAGCAGCCGAACGCCAGCCCTCCACCGGCGATATCAGCCGTCGTCGGCTTCCATGCCTCTCCACCTCACCGCCGGTACGCGGTGACAGATCGAAAAGACCCGACACCACCATCCGCAGACCGGCCATCTCTAGCGAAGAAGAGGGTCGCCTCCACCGTCGAACCCAAGGCTGCTGCCCCGGGTGACCTCGTGCCGCGGGAGAAAGCCGAGATCATCACCACGCACCAGCGAGAGCCGGAGGGGATGGCGCAGATCGCCGCCCACCACCAGCCACCACCGGTGTGGCACCGACGGGAGGTGGGGGAGCCGCAGCACGGATCAAGTCTGGCCGCCGCCGCCCAGCCATCCGCGTCCGACCGCCGCCGCCCAGCCATCCACACTTGAGTCGGGGGGCCGCCGCTGCAGCGTCGAGGGAAGACCCCGACTGCCATCATCTGCGCGCCACGAGGAAAGGCCGCCGCCGCCACGCCCCGCGGTCTTTGACCGGCGGCGCCACCGGTGGCGGCGGCGGGAGGCGGTTAGGGTTTCGGGAGGGAGGGGGTTTCGGGAGGGAGGATACAGTACTACTGAAGTGGTCAAGATTCCATATTAATCTTCAATTTAATAGTAAAGATGAGTAGACCAAATGGATCTAAGCTTGGAGTCGTCACATTTTGACTTTTGTATCTGTACTGGGTCATATGAGTAGATGTGCTACACTATGTACTACTACGTAGCAAGTTTTCCTGCTCTTTCACTCCCCAACACCATAGCCCTAACGGTGCACATGAGACATATTAAGTATTGTGTACAGTATATGAATTTGGTATTATGAACGCTCATATTTTACAATTTTGAATACAGTTCGTCAAACTCATCTGCATAAGATTTATTAGGGAAGAAGCACAGGCGATGCATTATTGCTGGCTGGCCGAACAAGATTGACGGATATCTGGACGAGTGAATTATTAGACATTGGTGACAGTGCACGAAAAATCCACAGCCCGTGTCTGGGGTGATAACCGAGTCGACGCTCTCTGCCGTACTACTGTACGTGCTCAAGTTCTCCACTCCGATGTGACCCCTACCGTATCTGCTCTCAGGTGATAACCGTCTGAGCTCGCTGTTATTTGATTTTCTCTCCGGTGGGTTGGATGAGTAAACTGGTAGGTGTTGTATTATCAAATGTGTATAATGTTTGTCGTGTGCATTATGAGTTAATGAAATTTTGTTCACCTGATGAACTTGAAAGCGTGGATCTCACACGCCTCATGGTGCGCATGTTCCCGAGATCGCTACGCATGGTTTATCAGAGAGGCTCTGCATTAGCGTACCTGCTCAAGTTCTCCACTCCGACGTGACCCCTACCGTACATGCTCAAGTTATCCACTACGATGTGACCCCTGTCATATCTGCTCTGCCCGAGAGGAGAGGATACATTTATGGCCCATTGTGCAGATGATGTACTAATGTTCTTGCTCGTGTTTGCGCGTGTGTTTGACCATTTCCTGACCGTAGTAGTAGTGGTAAGGATCCGATGCGAATTAGCATGAGAATTTTACCAATCGAATGGTCACCTTTTGTAGTATTGTATGTTTTTTCGCATACCCATGATCACCATGAGTATTTCTGAAAGCTTCATACATAATTTGCTAAATTACATTCTGAACCAGTACTAGTGGTCACCATAGAATAGAGACATATACACTTTTATTTCTACATAATTACAACTCGAGGGAAAGAATCCTACGGTACAACTCGTAGCTCACGTACCCGTCGTTTGCTGCATACTCGAGGTGCATCGGGGGAGAGTGGCTTAGTCTCCCATCAGTTTTGCTTGTCAGGTGAGAACTTTGTCTTCATGTTGTTGTAGGACCCGTCGATGATGGCCTCTGCTAGATTAGCCATTCCTACCCGGATCTTGAATATATCTTGGATGTCGACGTGGTACAGCTCTGGAATATGCATCTTGGCACGGGCAAGCATGACATTGTCGTTCCTAGTGTCAACGCTCGTGAAAGTAATACCCTTGCGCTAAAAAAAATTGTTCAGAGATGGACAATGTTTGAAGGAAGTGCTGTAGTGGTACACGATAAATTGAAGGGGTTAATATTCAACAAAACTAGTTAAAAGAACAAGAAGTGCAAAATTAGGAGAGACTACTGGCACTGGTTAATCACGTTACCTGTCTTCTAAACAAAACACAAACTATATATATAGTCCGTGTGGAGAGGTCCATATCTAGGATTGTAATTAAGCTGCATAATAACAAATCTAACAATTATGGCCCACACGTCAATGCTGATGTGGCATCCATGCTAACAAATTGATATGCAGAAGTTTCAAATAATTTAGAACATCCGTTTAGTTTTTTAGCATGTAGATGCGATCTAAGATTTATTAGTTTTCTTAAATTCAGGCAAATTTGATGAAATTTTTAAAATTTCCTTAAAAGTTTAAAAAATAAAGTAGCTGAAAATTACAACATACATAATATGGGAAATTTTGATATAATATATAAAAGTAAATGCAGTGTTACAAGATAAATTGAAGGGGTTAACCTGCTAATTTCTAGATTTGGACCTCTATGCTACACATCATTACATGTATAGTTGGTGTTTTGTGCAAAAGACAGATAAAACGAGTAATTTGTGCAGGTTAATTTTTTGATCCAGTGGAATCCTATAGGAATTTTAAAGTATTGTCATCATTATATGAATTTTGCTATGTGCACCTTTTGATTCATATGGCTGAATCCTTAGAGAAGAAGAAGAGCACCAGGGTGACAGCTCTTGATGCCTAGACGGCTCACCATTGTGGTACGTACTAGCTTTGTCACCCTCCCTATACGCACCTGAAATTAGTGATGATACTAGTGGATGATGCCGGTGGGGTTTACAAGCGGATCGATCATTCAGTGTGGGATGGTTGCACCCTGGCCGACTTTCTCATGCCTTTCTTCCTCTTCATCGTTGGTGTCGCAATCGCCTTCGCCATGAAGGTTCTTAAGCATGCCACTTTGTGAAATCAAAATTCTTGTAGATAAGTAGATTTTGTTAATTGGTCGTCAGGACGAACATTTCTGCAAAGAGTTCCTAAAAAGCGTGAGGTTGTGAAGAAAGTCAGCATTAGAACACTGAAAATGCTCTTATGGGGCATACTACTGCAAGGTAATTGAAGTGATCTATGTGTAGACTAATTACATAGTAATTCAGTCTGCAAAAATGTTGCTTGAGTTCAAACAATCTTTGATACTGTTAAATTGGATATGTGACACCAATATAGACAGATACTCGCACGCTCCGTACGACCCCGCTTATGGAGTGAACATGAAGGTGATTAGATGGTGTGGCATCCTCCAGGTTCAGTTCATTTACCAATTTTTTCGAATGGGGGACTACCGACTGTGTGATTGATCCATCCTTGGAAACTGAATTTGACTCATTCTCTGAGGCATATGACTTCTACAACCTATGTTATTGGGAAATTGGATTTGGTATTAGGTATGGGCACAGGTTGAAGAATGTTGCAGCTGGCAGCAAGATAGTGCAGGAAATAATGTGTGGCTGTGGGGTGAGTGTTGCAATTGTAATAATGGATCTACCATTTTTTATGTTCAATACTAGGTGTTTTGGGTTCGGGCTTAACATGGTTTTATGCATGATAAATCATTTTCAGAGTAACCTCAGAGAAGTAACAACATATCAGTTTGTTGTGACTACCCTGCTCGCATTCTGCTCCGTAGAATAGATGGTCATGGATGATACATCAGTGACCAAAAGAGCAACCACAACCATAGTTTGTCTTAGACTTGTGCAGAGAAGAGGAACATGCCTTCACATAGGAATATTGATAAGTACACAAAATATTTTATTCGACACTTGAGGGAGAACAATGTAAACCTGAACAAGGTGTATTGTGTTATAGGCAGTTTCTTCGGAGCGCTTGGTAAGGTTCCCTTCAACAAGATATCCCTACGCACTCTTTGTGCTAAGATTAACCATGAACAATCTGACGATGATGTCATGAATACCATGAAAGTTTTTCGGGAAATGAGGGCACATGATCGAGATTTTATTGATAGTGTTCGTGTCGATGGTGATAGTCGAGTGAAGGCGTTGATGTGGATTGATGGTAGGAGCAAGATGCAATACAAGCACTTCAGAGATGTTATAACCTTTGATACAACATACCGGGCAAATATATATATGCATGCCTTTCGGCATGTTTGTTGGGGTAAACAACCACTTCCAAAGCATAGTGTTGGATAATTAGGCACAATTTCCATGATTAATTCCAGAATATAAAACATGATGGCAGCAACTACTAACATGTGAAACTCAAACATACTAGATGCATTAATCAACATGAGTAGCAGCAGCGCAAACGGTAAAGCATCCATCGCTAAACAGATCGAGATATGTCGCACGTACCGATCGGGTGGAGGTGGCGGTGGAGGTGTAGCAGATGATGTCGCAGCGAGTAACGTTGTTGATGACAACGTTGTTGACGACGGGGACGACGGGTCGAAGTAGACGGCGTTGAAGACGACGGTAGGCAGCACCGCCTGACTTGGACGGAAGGCGACCCGTGATGAAGAGCTTGAGCAGTCGCGAGAGCGCTTCCCAAAAACCTAATTCGCCCTCTCCCGTACAGGATCGCAAGGACGAGCGGTTCCGGAGACCTGCTCTCCCGTTCGCCGATGCACGTCGGCTCGCGGGATGGAGTAGGCTACGATGGCGGCTCAAGCAGAGAGAGGTGGAAACCCTAACTCGTGTATTGGTTGTGTTTATGCGGTAGCCGGGCAGGAGATTATATAGGCTCGGGAAACCCTAGGCAACGTGCGCCACGCCCACGTCGCACGAACGTTTCGAGTCGGTTACAGATAGCCCACGATCCGGGAGCGACCCGAACCGACTAACTGCGACGTGTCCGTCTAGGACTCGTTCGTTTTCCCGAGCTGCAAAAGTAAGGAAAGTCTCGGCTCGAGGCTCAATCCACTCACCACGAGCGCGGCGCGCGTCGTGACGTGTCGAGTCGAGTCGAGTCGAGACGAGACGAGCGAGCGAGGAGGAGGAGGAGCGCGCGTGTAGCACTCCTATTCTCACTCACTTACTAGTGGTGGAACAACCCACCTTATAAGGTGGTCTAACTTCCTCCCAACTTTTCATGTGGGACTAAACTTCCCACCTCTTGCCACTCCCTAGTGAGCTGCCACCAACTTGGGCTCAAACTCACAAGGCTGCCACTATGTGGGCTTTGAGATTTATAGGAAAAACTGAAATCTAATTTGGGCCACTAAAAGTGGGCCCAATATTTCAACAATCCCCCACCAGATCTCAAATCCCATTTAGAGATTTACCAATACTCGCTGCTTGTTTATATACCAGTGTTTCAGCGTGAGACTCGTTAAGTTGAACTTCCGCCTAGAACCTTAAGCTACATCCACTCACACTTGAACAATGGACTAAGCCTTGAATTGCAAGTTTTGCGTGAACAGGGTTTCACTCAAAGTCATGACCAGTACATGGCTGCCAGTAGCCTACCCCGCGGGTGAAGCATATGCGTCATACTTCATGGTCTCTTCATGAGTTTACTAGAGATCACCCAAATCTCATAGATTGCGACGTTTAACAATCGGACTCATATAGGTGTGTTATTTCAAGAATGCTCTGTAGGACAGCATCTTTGCTAAAATAGCCAACATAAACACATTAAGGCTTGTTGCCAACCTGCCTTACAGACAACCGAGAGTTGTGCATCTTCACATAGAGAGGGTTACATAATACTCTCCTCAATTAAACCACTAGTTTGTTCTTCCCAGTGTCCTAATTCACGGGATCTCCGATCACAAAGGTTGGGTTACCACTATGGCGTAACATCAACGGGTCTCAAACCCATCTCCTCGATGCACTTTCTATCACATTACGTGATAGTCCCTTTGTAAAGGGATCTGCATGTGTTTTTGTCTCGTTTGAATATGTGTAACAGTTATTACTCCGGAGTTTCGCAATTTCCTGACAGACTTCAAACGTCTCTTGACGTGTCTTGATGACTTGCGTTATCCTTAGAATTGTTCACTTTGACAATTACAGTTTGATTGTCACAATTCAAAAGGATTGCCGGAACAGGTTTTTCAACCACAGGCAAGTCCATCAAGAGCTCACGCAACCATTCTGATTCAACAGTGGTTGTGTCTACAGCAGTAAGTTCTGCTTCCATAGTTGACCTCGTCAATATGGTTTGTGATACGTCCAAAACGTATCTACTTTCCCGAACACTTTTGCTATTGTTTTGCCTCTAATTTGTGTATTTTGGATGCAACTAACACGGACTAACGCTGTTTTCAGCAGAACTGTTCTGGTGTCTCGTTTTTGTGCGTAAATCCAACTTTCGGGAAAATCCTCGGAATTTATGCGAAGGCCCTATTTTCCCGGAAAACCGACGGAGCCGAAGGACAAGTCAGGTGGAGGCCCGAGGGCCCCACACCATAGGGCGGCGCGGCCCGGGGGGCCCGCACGGCCATGTGGTGTGGCCCCCTCGGCCGGCCTCCGACGCCCTCCTTCGGACTATTTATCGGCCTCGACCTAAAAACGCACGAGAAGAAGTCGAAGTCGCCGTAAACCCTCCGAACGCCGCCACATCGCGAAACTCCGTCGCGGGAGCCGAAGTCTCCGTTCTGGCACTCCGCCGGGACGGGGAATTGGAGGAGATCATCGCCATCATCACCGCCAACGCCTCTACATCAACCAGCCATGTTTCCCCCATCCATGTGTGAGTAATTCCCCCGCTGTAGGCCGAAGGGGATGGTAGGGATTGGATGAGATTGGTCATGTAATAGTATAAGATTGTTAGGGCATAGTGCCTAGTGTCCGTAATTGGTACTTTGATGATATTGTTGCAACTTGTTATGCTTAATGCTTGTCACTAGGGCCCGAGTGCCATGATCTCAGATCTGAACATGTTATTGTTTCATCATGATATGCATTGTTTATTGATCTTACCTGCAAGTTGTATACACATGTCGTCTGTCCGGAACCGATGGCCCCGAAGTGACGAAATCGGGACAACCGGAGGGAATGGTAGCGATGTGAGGATCACATGTGTTCACGGAGTGTTAATACTTTGCTCCGGTACTCTATTAAAAGGAGTACCTTAATATCCAGTAGTTTCCCTTGAGGCCCGGCTGCCACCGGCTGGTAGGACAAAAGATGTTGTGCAAGTTTCTCATTGCGAGCACGTACGACTATAATTGGAACACATGCATATTGATTGCTTTGTACTTGGACACCGTTTTATTATTATCTGCAAATGCCCCTGCTATGATTGTTACATGAGTTTCTCTCATCCATGCAACGCCCGTCATCCGTCCCCGTGCCTACGGTATTTTAATCCTGCTGTTTACTATAATCACCGTTGCTGTCTTTGTTACTCGCTCGTCGTTATTTCACTACTGCTACCGCTATAAAACTGTTACTATCGATAAACTCTTGCGAGCAAGTCTCGTTTCCAGGTGCAGCTGAATTGACAACTCCGCTGTTAAGGCTTTCAAGTATTCTTTGTCTCCCCTTGTGTCGAATCAATAAATTGGGTTTTACTTCCCTCGAAGACTGTTGCGATCCCCTATACTTGTTGGTCATCAAGACTATTTTCTGGCGCCGTTGCCGGGGAGCATAGCTTTATTTGGAAGTTCACTTGGATTGATATTGTTCGCTGCAAATTCTCCATCATGGGTAAATCTCGCGATTCTAAAATCGTCATATTACCATCCACTACAAGAAAAGGTACAATTCTGAGTACCTCCGCTACACTTGATTCACCATCTGTGATTGATAAACTTGTTTCACCGCCACATGCTTCACATGCGGGTACTTCTGCTGAATCTAAAAACTCTCATAATATTGATAATATTTCTGCTGGTGCTTGATGATAGTGGTTCATTGGGATCCTTTCTAGATGCTACGATTGCTAGGTCTAGACAAATTGAAAATACTCGAAACTCCTAATGCTACTACACCCGTTAATTCACCCGAACTTGATTATTTTATTGATGATCCTGATGAAGATTATGTGGAGCTTAATGATGATTTTATTGAAAAATGCAATGCTACTACCGATGCAAGAAAAATTAAAAAGTTGCTTGCGTAACATGCTGTTAGATATAAACTGTCTCCTGATCCTAAGTTTGCCACATCTCCTATAAACATTAAGGATAAAGATTATGATTTTTCTCTTGATCTATCTCATATAGCTATTGTTGAGAAAACCCCCTTTTGTGGTACTGAAAAAGAGAGTGATGTTGAACACATGATTGAGTTATCTACTCTAAGTAGCTTGTTTTCTGATGATGTCAAGATGCGTACTTACTTTGTTGCTAAAATCTTTCCATTCTCATTAAAGGATGACGCTAAAACTTGGTATAATAGTTTGCCACCTAATTCTATTAAAAGTCCAAAAGAATTGCTTGATATTTTCTTCCGTAAATACTTTCCTCGCTAGTGCTCAACATATAGCTTTGCAGAGAATTTATAATTTTAACCAGGAAGATGGAGAGAAATTGCCTGAGGCTTGGGCGAGATTTTGCTCTCTTATTAGAGCTCGGCCTGACCATGATTTGGAAAAGCATGATTTACTTGATATATTTTATAGCGGACTAACCATTGAGTCTAGGGCATACCTGGATAGTTGTGCTGGTTGTGTTTTCAGGAAAAGAACTCCAGACGACGTTGAAGAATTATTGGCTAAAATAGGCCGGAATCATGATGATTGGACTACGCCCGAACCAACTCCAACGCCAATATTAAAGAAGAGGGGTTTAATTAAATTGAATGATGAAGATATGAGGGAAGCCAAGAAGTCTCTCAAGGAGAAAGGTATTAAATCTGAAGATGTGAAGAATCTTCCTCCCATAGAAGATATATGTGAGATAATTCCCCCTTCATCCATGATTGAGGTAAACTCCCTTCAACGCTTTACTAGGGAAGATATTCCGTATTTGAAACCTCCTGCACAATGCTTAGATGAGTTTGATAATTATATTGTTAAACAAGAAAATTTTAATATGAGAGTAGAGAATCATTTAATGGAAAATTCTCGAGCTATTAGTGAATTGCATGATATTGTGGAGAGAACCTCCAATGATGTTAAGATGCTTGTTAAACATTTTCATATGATTCAAACTCAAATTGATCAACTCACTAAAGTGCAAAATGACTTGTTAGGGAATAATTCTAAAGAGAAACATGCTTATGAAGTAACAACTAGAGGTGGTGTCTCTACCCAGGATCCTCTATATCCCGAAGGGCATCCCAAAAGAATTGAACAAGATTCTCAACGCATTGAACCTAGTGCTCCTTCTAAGAAGAAAAAGAAGAAGAAACATAAAAATGTTGTAGAATCCTCTGAACCTGTTAATGATCCTAATAGTATTTCTATTTCTGATGCTGAAACTGAAAGTGGTAATGAACATGATAAAGATAATGATAAGAATGATGCTTCTGATAAAGAAGAGGTTGAAAAAGAACCTGAAAAGCATGCTAAAAATAAAAAGTACACTAAAAAAGATTTTATTGCTGAGAAACATGGTAATGAAAGAGAACCTTGGGTGCAAAAGCAAATGCCTTTTCCTGCTAAGAAACTAAAATCAAAGGAAGAAGAACACTATAATAAATTTTGTGATTGGATGAAACCTTTATTCTTGCAAATCCCTTTGACTCGATGCTATTAAATTGCCACCTTATTCAAAGTATATGAAAGATATTGTTACTAACAAAAGGAAAATCCCCAATGAGGAAATTTCCACTATGCTTGCTAATTACTCTTTCAATGGCAAAGTGCCAAAGAAGTTGGGCGACCCAGTATACCTACTATTCCTTGTTCTATTAAGAATAATTATGTTAAAACTGCTCTATGTGACTTGGGAGCCGGTGTTAGTGTTATGCCTTTTTCTCTTTATAAGAGACTTTATTTAGATAAGTTGATACCTACCGATATATCTTTGCAAATGGCTGATAAATCTACCGCTATTCCCGTTGGTATATGTGAGGATGTGCCTGTTCAAGTTACTACTAACTCGCTTGATATTAACTGATTTTGTTGTGTTGGAAATGCCGGAAGATGATAATATGTCTATTATTCTTGGGAGACCTTTTCTTAACACCGCAGGGGCTGTTATTGATTGCAATAAAGGAAAGGTTACTTTCAATGTTGATGATAGGGAGCATACTGTTTATTTTCCCAAGAGGATTGAGAAAGCGTGTGGAGTCAATACTATTTTTAATGTGAGAACTATCAAAGTGGGAACTATTGATTGTCCTATATATGAGCCTAAGGAAGAATATCAAACTCTCGTGATTGGATCCATATCAATACAATTTAAGGTAACATGATTGATTTGAGGTTTATTTCTTCTTATGCTATGTAAAATTTATTTGGTGGCAAGACTTGATCAACCTTGTTAACAAATACCTTTTATATGCATAGAGGAGGTAAACAACATCTCTTTCTTCCTCCACTTGCTCTAGTTGTTGTAGCATTTTTAATTTGCAAAGTTCCTTAGTTAATTGGAGATTTCAAAATTTTTCCTGGCCAGTAATAATAAACTAAATACTCAGAAATGTGCATTTTTCAAAGTTTTCAAAAATTCACAAAAATTATACCGTTGGTCCTATTTTTCGATGAGGCACCTGGGAGCACCAGAGGATGACCTGTGGGGCACCAGAGGGTGCCACACCACAGGCCGGCGCGGCCAAGGAGGTGGGCGCGCCACCCTGTGGTGTGGGCCCCTCCTTGCCCCACCATCTCATCTCTTCCTCCCACACTCTTCTCTCTCCCGAAAAAACTCGCACCAGGTTCCTCTCACTCGCGTTTTTGCTCAAGAGCTCAGGATTTTTCGATCTCTTTGCTCAGCCCAGATTTCTGTCTGAAAATTGGCACATTTGCTCTTCGGTATGTGACTCCTCCGCCTATCCAAGTAGAATTTTGTTTGGTTGAGTATATCTTGAATATTTTGCTGCTGTAGGTAACATGTTTAGTGAGCTTGCATGCTTGTTCTAAGTTGTATAAACTAGTTTTGATGCATGATTAGTACTCTAGCAAGTTCCTATAGTAGTTCCCCTTGATTATATGTCACCAAATCAAATTTTTATATTGTTTGTTGAAAATTTCAGAAAATGGAGTGGAATAGATATCAATTGAACCAACAAGAATTGGAGGTCCAACAAGTTATGAGAGTGAACCGTGAAGAGGGAGTATACCCCTCCTACTACCCATGCGCAGATTTCATGAGAAGCGCGGGAATATTTGAAGATGTTCAAAGTCTAATTTCTCGAGCAGGGCTGAATGATTTCGTTGAAGGAGAACCAAGACAATATGCAAAATTAACTATGTCTTTTGTGCAGGACTTTAATTTCAATTGGTCGCGATCTAACCCCACGGTTCAATATAAAATTTACAATAAAGCTGTCAACTTGCCATTCAGTGATTTTTGTGCAGCAATTAAAGTACCACAATGGGGATCATGCGAGAAGATAAGGGGATCGCCGCAAGAACTCTTAAACCTCTTCAAGATGATTTGCTATGGAAGGAGTTTCTCAGAGGATAGTGGTAAAATCACTAGCATTCAGCTCCCGGCTATCCGCTACTTTGCCTATTTCATTACTAAATGTGTTCTTGCTAGAAAGATCGGTGGTAAACTTTCTATCCCGGATTTAGCTTTTCTAGCTGCGGCACTGCAAGGTAGTAAGACTTATAATTTGGGGGCATTGATAGCTTATAGACTTGCTACTAACTGTGAGAAAGGTGGAATTTGTGGAGGTCTCATCGCCTCTCGTTTACTAGCTTTTCATAATGTAGAACCTCATCATTTTGATATTCCATTCCCCATAGAAAAACTTGACATAGCCTCTATGATTAAACATGAATTTGTTTCTGATTACTCCAACTTGGGTAACCTGTTTTACAAGATGACATTTTATAAGAAAGTCTGGAGAATAACTAAGAAAACTGAGAAATTAGTAAGATTGCCTGCGCCTGTTCTGTCTAACCTTGATTCCAGGGGTGATTGGTCGGTCACGTAAGGTGCACTCGGATGCACACATAGAGGGAGGAGGCCAACATGCAAGAGACGACACGGAGGTCGAGGAGCACCTCGACTCATCATCCGATGCAGCAAGTTCCTCGCATCAACATGTTGGACATGTGGAGCCTCCACGCTTTTCTTCTGCACAGGAACTTTACTATGACTACTCCATGAATTATCCACCGGCGAGAAACAGTGACCCTCGTTGGGAATGAACTCCACTTAGGCCAAAAGCCTAAGCTTGGGGGGAGGTATACCGGCATCACTCATTCTTTGCATATTATGGTTGCTGGATACTTGTACATATTTGTTTTGTTCGTTTGAGTGGTTTTCTAATGAGAGGGAGATGATATTTGGGGAAGTGCTGCCTGAAAACAGATTCTGGACTGTTACTAGAAAAATTCGTGCGCACAGCCAGAACTTTATTTTGAGCTGCCAATTTTTGTGCGGGTTCCCCAGGTTGTTATCTAACTTTCATTAGTTGAACACTTTTCGATCTGAGTAACGTAAGATTTTTGTAAAAATCGATTTCTGTACTGCTGTCAGGTTTTGGCAGATTTCTGCCATCTCGCTTTTCTGTGTTTCTTTTAGTTTGCTATTTCTTGTTCTTGCTTTGTTTCTTTCCCAAAACATGAAAAGACCAAAAATATTTCTGTTGTTTCTCTTCAACATTTGTTTGCTTTGGTTTCTTGCATTTGTTTCGCTTTATTTGCTATTGCCAGTTTGCTATAAGAAAACCCAAAAAGATTTTGCTTTGTTTGTTTGTTTCCTCTTGTTCTTGTTCTCAAATTCAAAAACACCAAAAATATTTGCTGTTCTTCTTTGGTTTTGTAAAGTTCATCTTGAGTTCAATGGTCTTCGGTGGCTGGAGCGTGGTTTTCATTTCATATTATCCAAGCTGCACAAGTGAAAAGGCAATAATGACGATCTACGACAATTGGATTGTGGTGAGAGGCTGGTATGAACTCTATTTGTTTTCATTTTTGTACATATACTCATCCATGTGAGCATGCTTAGTTGGTTCATGTGAGGTATATGTTATTTGAGAAAGTCTAGTAGTTCATGATCTCTCATGTTTAGCTCCAATTTATTAATATGAGTAGCATGTCATGGATGTTTGCTTACATTGTTTTATTCATAAGTAAGTATGGCATTGTGGTATCCTCCTCTGAATAATTCATTTATATCGACTTGGCACATGTTCACGCATGCATATGACTGAACAAAAAGTCAATTAAGCCTCGATGATCTATATTGCTTCAGAGTTCTTGTACCACTTTTATGCCTCCGTTAATTTATTTTGCCGCAAGCATGATTATGACAGTTACCGCTCTCTTGATTTGTCGCTCCCTAGTCTATTGCTAGTCTTTACTTGTACTGAGCGGGAACGCTGCTCGTGCTTCCAAACACCTGAAAACCAAGTTGTTCCAAAAGTGTCCACCATAAATACCTATGCATGGCATTTCAAACCATTCCAAGTAAATTCTCATGCGCTACCTTCAAAACCTTCAAAATGCTTCTCAATTTGTGTTTATGTTTCATAGCTCATGAGGAAGTATGTGGTGTTTAGCTTTCAACCTTGTCATTTGCTTCTGACGGACTCTCAAATGGACTAGTGGCACATCCGCTTATCCAATAATTTTGCAAAAAGAGCTGGCAATGGGATTCCCAGTCCCGAATTAATTAACTTAAATAGACACTCCTCCATGGGTTGTGATTGTTGGACGGCACCCGAAGGATTCGGTTAGCCATGGCTTGTGTAAGCAAAGGTTGGGGGGAGTGTCATCATCATAATAAAACTAAAATAAAAAGGCACTCCTTCATGGTATGAGATTGTTGGCAGGCACCCGAGGATTCGGTTAGCCATGGTTTGTGTAAGAAAGGTTGGAAGGAGTGCCACATAAATATGCAAATAATTCATGGGAGCCGCTCTTGAGAGTCCGGTTGGCGAGGTAGTTGGTGAACCCATTACCATTCGTTGACAACAACAAACACCTCTCAAAATAATTTTACTCCTGATTTCAAAAATGAAAAGCTCTAGCGCATGTTAATCCCTCGCTTCCCTCTCGCGAAGGGTCAATCTTTTACTTCTATGTTGTGTCTCCATTATTTCTTTGAGCACTATCTTGAGAGCACAACTGTCATTCTTAGTATAATATGCTTGTCTCAAAATATGATTGATTGTGGTATAACTTTGATGCATTTATCTTTGACAATCACTACTTCTAGTCTTTCTATGAACTCCAGAGGTGCCCGGGCATTTATGTTTTGCCAATCAAATACAAGCAAGCGAGATACCACTTTATCATACTCTCTTATGAACATTGCAATCCTGCTTATATACATGATTCATGATGCTTATTATTAATTGTTGGTACCTCTCCATGATTGACATAGCTGTTAGATGATCTTATTTGCATGTATCTCATTATGAACTGCTTAAGTATTAGCCATAGAATGAGAATATATACATCATATGAGCAAATGTGTTCGTGAAAGTTCCTTTATCGCTCAGTTGTTAACTGAATTGCTTGAGGACAAGCAATAAGCTAAGCTTGGGGGGAGTTGATACGTCCAAAACGTATCTACTTTCCCGAACACTTTTGCTATTGTTTTGCCTCTAATTTGTGTATTTTGGATGCAACTAACACGGACTAACGCTGTTTTCAGCAGAACAGTTCGGTGTCTCGTTTTTGTGCGGAAATCCAACTTTCGGGAAAATCCTCGGAATTTATGCAGAAGGCCCTATTTTCCCAGAAAACTGACGGAGCCAGAAGGACAAGTCAGGTGGAGGCCCGAGGGCCCCACACCATAGGGCGGCGCGGCCCAGGGGGGGCCCGCGCGGCCATGTGGTGTGGCCCCCTCAGCCGGCCTCCGACGCCCTCCTTCGGACTATTTATCGGCCTCGACCTAAAAACGCACGAGAAGAAGTCGAAGTCGCCAGAAACCCTCCAGAACGCCGCCACATCGCGAAACTCCGTCGCGGGAGCCGAAGTCTCCGTTCGGCACTCCGCCGGGACGGGGAATTGGAGGAGATCATCGCCATCATCACCGCCAACGCCTCTACATCAACCAGCCATGTTTCCCCCATCCATGTGTGAGTAATTCCCCCGCTGTAGGCCGAAGGGGATGGTAGGGATTGGATGAGATTGGTCATGTAATAGTATAAGATTGTTAGGGCATAGTGCCTAGTGTCCGTAATTGGTACTTTGATGATATTGTTGCAACTTGTTATGCTTAATGCTTGTCACTAGGGCCCGAGTGCCATGATCTCAGATCTGAACATGTTATTGTTTCATCATGATATGCATTGTTTATTGATCTTACCCGCAAGTTGTATACACATGTCGTCTGTCCGGAACCGATGGCCCCGAAGTGACGAAATCGGGACAACCGGAGGGAATGGTAGCGATGTGAGGATCACATGTGTTCACGGAGTGTTAATGCTTTGCTCCGGTACTCTATTAAAAGGAGTACCTTAATATCCGATAGTTTCCCTTGAGGCCCGGCTGCCACCGGCCGGTAGGACAAAAGATGTTGTGCAAGTTTCTCATTGCGAGCACGTACGACTATAATTGGAACACATGCCTATTGATTGCTTTGTACTTGGACACCATTTTATTATTATCTCGCAAATGCCCCGCTATGATTGTTACATGAGTTTCTCTCATCCATGCAACGCCCGTCATCCGTCCCCGTGCCTACGGTATTTTAATCCCGCTCGTTTACTATAATCACCGCCGCTGTCTTTGTTACTCTGCTCGCTGTTATTTCACTACTCGCTACTGCTATAAAACTGTTACTACCGATAAACTCTTGCGAGCAAGTCTGTTTCCAGGTGCAGCTGAATTGACAACTCCGCTGTTAAGGCTTTCAAGTATTCTTTGTCTCCCCTTGTGTCGAATCAATAAATTGGGTTTTACTTCCCTCGAAGACTGTTGCGATCCCCTATACTTGTGAGTCATCAGTTTGCTTACAAGATCTCCATGACACTGCGCCACCTCCAAAGGTAAATACATACCCACTTGTGGCGTACAGATCAGCTACATCTGAGATCCAATTCGAATCACTATATCCTTCAAGCACAGCTGGGTGCCCCGAATAGTGAATCCCATAACTCATTGTACCACATAGGTAGCGCATGACCCTATCAAGTGCATACCAATGATCAGTACCGGGTTTGACATGAACCTACTCAACTTGCTAACAGCAAAAGAGATGTCGGGTCTAGTCGCGCTCGCTAAGTACATGAGTGAGCTAACGATCTGAGAATATCGCAATTGATCTATGGAAATCCTCCGGTTCTTGCGTAGTGTCACACTCGGGATCATAAGGTGTTGAAGAAGGCTTGCTATCAATATAGCCGAACCGGCTCAAGATCTTCTCAACATAATGGGATTGCGTTAGAGTAATCACACTCTCGTTCTTAATCAGCTTGATGTTCGTAATCACATCGGCTTCTCCCGCATCTTTCATATCAAAGCTCTTTGACAAGAAAGACTTGACCTCGTGTATTACTTTCATGTTTGTACCAAAGATCAGAATATCATCCACATACAAACATAGTATAACACCTTCGCCCCCACCATGGCGATAGTAAACGCACTTGTCGACCTCATTGACAACAAAGCCTACGAAGTTAAAGTTCTGTCAAACTTCTCATGCCATTGCTTAGGTGCTTGTTTTAGGCCATATAAAGATTTCAGCAACTTGCACACCTTTCTTTCTTCACCTTTTACTACAAACCCATCGAGGCTGATCCATATAGATTTCCTCTTCCAACTCTCCATTAAGGAAAGCTGTCTTTACGTCCATTTGATGAACGATAAGACCATAGGAGGCAGCCATGGATAGTAGTACTTGAATGGTGGTAAGTCTAGCGACGGGTGAATAGGTGTCGAAGTAATCTTCGCCTTCTCTCTGTGTGTAGCCTTTCGCTACAAGCCGTGCCTTGTACTTTTCAATAGTACAATCAGGTCTTAGCTTCTTCTTGAACACCCATTTGCAGCCTACTGGCTTGCATCCATGGGGTCGTTCTGACAACTCCCAAGTTCCATTAGAAAGAATCGAGTCCATCTCATTATGAACAGCTTCTTTCCAGCTCATCTCGCATCCGGAGATGCATATGCCTCTCGCAATGGATGTGGGAGTATCATCCACAAGGTACACAATGAAATCATCACCAAAGGATTTTTCAATCCTTCGTCTCTTGCTCCGTTTAGGAGCTTCATTGTCATCCTTCTCAGTAACATTCTCATGTGATTGTTCAAAATACTCATTAGATGTTCTAGACTCAGGAATTATCTCAGTAGAAATTCTAGCAATGCTATGCATATCTTTCATAGGACACATATTCTCAAAAAATGTTGCATCACGAGATTCCATAATAGTATCAACATGCATATCGGGTACCTCGGATTGAACTACTAAAAATCTATATCCTACACTCCGCGGAGCATAACCTAGAAAGATACAATCCACAGTCTTTGGTCCAAGTTTGCGCTTCTTAGTAATTGGAATATTGACTTTCGCCAAACATCCCCATGTGCGCAAATATGAAAGTGATGGTTTTCTCCCAGCCCACTCCTCGTAAGGGGTTTTATCTTTATTCTTGTTAGGAACTCTATTCAGGACATGACATGAAGTCAGCAAAGCCTCCCCCACCATGCCTTTGATAAACCAGCAGTGGCTAACATGGAATTCACCAAGTCGGTCGGCGTGCGGTTTTTCCTCTCGGCAACCCCGTTTGATTGGGGTGAATAGGGAGGCGTCCTCTCATGAATAATGCCATGTTCCTCACGGAATTCATCAAAGATTTTAGGAAAATATTCGCCACCACGATCCGACCTAAGACGCTTGATCTTTCTCTCTAGTTGATTTTCAACTTCGGCTTTATAAATTTTAAAGTAGTCTAAAGCTTCATCTTTAGTTCGCAACAAATAAACATAGCAGAATCTAGTCGCATCATCAATCAATGTCATGAAATATCTCTTTCCACCTTTTGTCAACACACCATTCATCTCGCATAGATCGGAATGTATGAGTTCTAGAGGTGCCAGGTTTCTCTCCTCGGCCGCCTTGTGAGGCTTCCGAGGTTGCTTTGATCGCACACAACTATGGCACTTAGAACCTTTGGCAATGGTGAAATTCGGAATTAAACTTAAACTCGGATAGCCGAGACATTAAACCAAAATTAATGTGACATAAACGAGAATGCCAAACACCGGTATCATCACTAACATTGCCACAAATATGGTTCACGAGACTTATTACTGAAATCGAAAGCGAAAAGCGGAACAAGCCTCCGCACTCATAGCCTTTACCAATAAATTGTCCAAACTTGGAAGCAACTACTTTATTCGACTCTAAAACAACCTTAAACCCATCTCTCGCATAGAAGGGAGCCGCTAACGAGATTCTTGTTCATAGTAGGGACATGCCGCACGTTCCTCGGCCGCACGATCTTCCCGAAGTGAACTTTAGATCTACCGTGCCAACACCACGAACAGAAGCATGTGACCCATTCCCCATCAAGACGGAAGAATCCCGGCGACCCGGTAAGAAGTGAACATGGATATGTCAGCACACACATGAACATTAGCACCTGTATCAATCCACCAACATGGAGATTGAAATACCGAAAGAACAGTAAAGAGATTACCGTACCCATCAGCATTGCTAGCGGTCACCGTGTTGACTTGCCTCCCCTTTTTCTTGCGGTCCGCCCTCTCCGGACGAGTCCTTAGAAAAGTGGCCAGCCTCTCCACGAGTAAAGCAGCTCAGATCCGCTTTGTTTATCATCTTCTTCTTCTTGAAGGTTGTAGTCTTCATAGGCTTATTGAAGGAGGGCTTGTTATTCCCTTTGTTCTTGCTGTAGGGTTTCTTCTGCACCATGTTGGCGCTAGACTGACCCTCTCCTTTCTCAGTATTATCCTTAGTCCGAGCTTTCTCCTCAACATCAAGAGACGCTATCAGATTTTCAACTGATATCTCCTGTCTCTTGTGTTTGGTAGTTGTGGCAAAGTTCCTCCATGAAGGGGGCAACTTAGCGATGATGCATCCAGCCACAAACTTGTCGGGTAAGGCACACTTAAGGAGTTCGAGCTCTTTCGCAATGCACTCGTATCTCATGAGCTTGTTCGACTACGTAACGGTTGTTTACCATCCCGATGTCATGGAAGCTCTCCATGATGTACAGCTTCATCGCTCGCATCGGTTGCACCGAATTTAGCATTCAGTGCATCCCAGAGCTCTTTACCATCTGTTATGTGCATGTACACATCACACAGACGATCAGCAAGAATACTCAGAACGCATCCGATGAAGAGAGTATTGTTTTCCTTGAACTTGTTTTGATCTTGGTCAGATATAGTTCCTTCAGGTAAACCATCACTAACTTCGAACACTTTCAGATGAGTAAGCCAGAGCGTGGCCTTAACCTGCCACCTCTTAAAGTGCACACCGGTAAACTTATCCGGCCTCACCGCATCGACAAAACCAGCCATTGTTAACTCGTGAAATTGCCTACAATTAGGTTTTTGGATTGTTGGATAATTAGGCATAATTTCCATGATTATTCCAGAATATAAAACATGATGGCAGCAACTACTAACATGTGAAACTCAAACATACTAGATGCATTAATCAACATGAGTAGCAGCAGCGCAAACGGTAAAGCATCCATCGCTAAACAGATCGAGATATGTCGCACGTACCGATCCGGTGGAGGTGGCGGTGGAGGTGTAGCAGATGATGTCGCAGCGAGTAACGTTGTTGATGACAATGTTGTTGACGACGGGGACGACGGGTCGAAGTAGACGGCGTTGAAGACGACGGTAGGCAGCACCGCCCGACTTGGACGGAAGGCGACCCGTGATGAAGAGCTTGAGCAGTCGCGCGGAGCGCTTCCCAAAAACCTAATTCGCCCTCTCCCGTACAGGATCGCAAGGACGAGCGGTTCCGGAGACCTGCTCTCCTGTTCGCCGATGCACGTCGGCTCGTGGGATGGAGTAGGCTACGATGGCGGCTCAAGCAGAGAGAGGTGGAAACCCTAACTCGTGTATTGGATGTGTTTCTGCGGTAGCGGCTCGAGGCTCAATCCACTCACCACGAGCGCGGCGCGCGTCGTGACGTGTCGAGTCGAGTCGAGTCGAGACGAGACGAGCGAGGAGGAGGAGGAGCGCGCGTGTAGCACTCCTATTCTCACTCACTTACTAGTGGTGGAACAACCCACCTTATAAGGTGGTCTAACTTCCTCCCAACTTTCCATGTGGGACTAAACTTCCCACCTCTTGCCACTCCCTAGTGAGCTGCCACCAACTTGGGCTCAAACTCACAAGGCTGCCACTATGTGGGCTTTGAGATTTATAGGAAAAACTAAAATCTAATTTGGGCCACTAAAAGTGGGCCCAATATTTCAACATATCAGTTTGTTGTGACTACCCTGCTCGCATTCTGCTCCGTAGAATAGATGGTCATGGATGATACATCAGTGACCAAAAGAGCAACCACAACCATAGTTTGTCTTAGACTTGTGCAGAGAAGAGGAACATGCCTTCACATAGGAATATTGATAAGTACACAAAATATTTTATTCGACACTTGAGGGAGAACAATGTAAACCTGAACAAGGTGTATTGTGTTATAGGCAGTTTCTTCGGAGCGCTTGGTAAGGTTCGCTTCAACAAGATATCCCTACACACTCTTTGTGCTAAGATTAACCATGAACAATCTGACGATGATGTCATGAATACCATGAAAGTTTTTCGGGAAATGAGGGCACATGATCGAGATTTTATTGATAGTGTTCGTGTCGATGGTGATAGTCGAGTGAAGGCGTTGATGTGGATTGATGGTAGGAGCAAGATGCAATACAAGCACTTCAGAGATGTTATAACCTTTGATACAACATACCGGGCAAATATATATATGCATGCCTTTCGGCATGTCTGTTGGGGTAAACAACCACTTCCAAAGCATAGTACTTGGTGGTGTGTTGCTGCGTGATGAGACAATTGAGAGCTTCAAATGGGTCCTCACTGAGTTTGTATCTCTAATGGATGGGAAACCTCCTATGACAATCCTTACATGTATGGGGATAAATTCCATTTTTCTTGTCGTTGTTTGTGGTACTGGTACTGTCGATGTTCATAGGACTAATATTGAGTTCATAGCACTACATCAGAAATAACGGATACTACGCTCTCATAACATGCTTGTTTCTTTGCAGATCAATATCGTGCAGTGGAGGTAGCAATTGAAGATGTTCTTCCAGACACCACACATCACTGGTGCAAGTGGCATGTACTTGGGAAGGCAAAGGAATGCAGTGGCCCAGTATATTCCAAGAATAGTGGTTTTAGAGATGAGTTTCACAAAATTATGAACAAAATTCTAACTACACATGAGTTTGAGTGTGCTTGGGGTTTTCTGATTGAAAAATATAGTTTGCAAAATCACATGTTCTTCACTCAGATATAAGAGGTACACAGACGATGGGAGAAGCCGTATTTTAGTGGCAAGTTTTGTGCAATGCATACAAGCAGTCAACAGAGTGAGAGCGCGAACCATATACTCGAAGGCTATGTTCAACATGGCTCATCAATTGAACATGTTCGTTTAGCGATATGTTAAGGTATAGTTTGACCGCGAATCTTAAGAGAGTTTTCAGGAGAAGAGGACTAAATTGGTCAGTTTAGCATGTTTGTTGGTTTATGATTTTTATGAATAGATGGACTTTTGCCAACGAACCAAATTTTCCATTACATTTTCAGATGGTGCATGCAAGGTTTGTGCTACAAGTCGGGGTGCCAATTGAGCTAGGGAGTTGTTTAGTAAAATATTCTTTGAATCCAGTGCATACGTCATGGAAGTGGTGGTGCTTAAATTAAAATATATTGCAAGGCATGTGCAAAGTGAGAGAAGGGAGCGCTAGTCGAAGTTTTCATTTGAGGGTAATGTTAGGGTCGATGGAGATGCAACTATGAGTGTGAACAATTTAACCGCACGGGCTTGCTTTGTTGCCATGCAGCCCATGCTTTACAGGTAAATCAAGACCTCGGTGTGCTTGTGGCATGTGCATGAATCCCTATATGAATACTGATGTTTTCTCTTATTATGAAGGTGATGATAAACTTAGGTGTTCAGGAGACCCCTAAGCATAATATCATGAAGCGTTGGACAAAGAATGCTACAGACATCTTGCCTGAACACATTGCGCACTATCATACGAACACTGGCCCTATTAGATATGAGACTTTTCGTCATTTGACTCTACATTTCAGCTATTGAGTTGGGGAAGGTGGGTGATGCCATTGTTCATAGCTACCATGTTCTGATGTCATTCTTTCTAGATACTAAGTCAAACCTTGCAGAGGTAAGTGTTAAGAGGGATGGTATGAGCTTGGATGAGAAGGAGTCCAATGCTGAAGCGACGGGATCAAGCATGACAATAGTGGATAACTGGATATGAGTCCAGAATTTGCGGACCATGTAGTTCACAAGTGATTGTATGAACGTGTGAAGCCTACAGATCGGAAGCGAAAGTTAGGCTGCCCAACTAACGCACGTGAGAAGCCAAGATATGAAGTCGGGGTTCAACGATCTGTCCGATGCATAGTCATTTGACAAGAAAACCTAGAAGGGAGACCACTTGCAGCAATTGTAGTCTCACTTGTCATTGGAAGACAAATTGTCAGTTCTAGGATGAGTTGGCTGGCATGAAAGAATTCTTGTGGAGTCGTTGAACTAGGTGGTGTGCTTGTATTTAGCAAGATGTCC
Source organism: Lolium rigidum (assembly GCF_022539505.1). Lineage (NCBI taxonomy): Eukaryota > Viridiplantae > Streptophyta > Magnoliopsida > Poales > Poaceae > Lolium > Lolium rigidum. The sequence goes on from NC_061510.1 coordinate 282,730,794, forward strand.
CTTGTTGGGCAAGATGTTAGTTTGTAATTTTACTAATTGTATGTAAACTAGTATAAATGCCCGTGCGTTGCCACGGTATTCAAATTTCATTTCTCAATAGACATATATAATTCATAACTCATTATAAAAGTTGAAAACAAATCAGGTATAACATAATGTACTACAATACACTAGTAGAAACAAGGGCTTTTATCCTGTCCTCGAAAGTGCTTTTGCACCGGATTTGGCACGAACCGGTGCTAAAGGGGTCATTAGCACCGGTTCGTGCGGTCTGCACGTACAGGGGGCATTAGCACCGGTTCGTGCGGGATCTTTTGCACCGGTTCGTAACACGAACCGGTGCAAAAGGGTTGGCGTCAGCCACAAACTCTTTTGCACCGGTTCGTGTTACGAACCGGTGCAAAAGGTCTACCCTTTTGCACCGGTTCGTGTTACGAACCGGTGCAAAAGGTTTTTCTGCTCCCCACGCACCTCCACCCCCCCCCCGTGGATCGCCTTTTTAACACCGTAAAATAGAAAAGAAAATGATAGATTATTCAAAAAATAAAATCTTTTGAGATTCATGTATGTTATGCAACCTACTATTAGGGAAAATTAACAAATTTGAATTTTCACATTTATTGCAAAAAATGTTTGAAAAATGGTAAAACCGCATTAACTTTTTCATACGACGTCGAAAAAAAACGTATAATATATCAAAATCATCGTGGGAAAAAATTACATCCGAATTCACCAGGGTTTACCCGGTTAGCTAATTTTTAGATTTTGAAAATTCCAAATGAAAATATCAAAGCAGGAAGATTTTAGTTTTTTTCCAGAAATTTAGGATTTCATATTTTTTTATTTTTAAAATTAAAATTAATAATTGCATCCTGCATAAAGATTGCTATTACTTTTAGCAAATTATAAGATTTTCAAATTTTTAGGTTTTAGGTTTGGCAAAAAAAAATTAAAAATTAAAAAATTGAAAATAATTAAAAATAATACAAATTATAAAGTTAATGTTTATTTATTTATTCAAGATTATTATTACAACATTACTTTGGTTTATTAAAATAATTATTTGAAATTCTTACAATAAAGAAATATGACATCGATCGACATGTTAATAGGATTGATATGATACTACTATCACATACATGCGCGCGAAGCACTTGGATGCGGGATGGAAAGGAACTTGGAAGTTAAGCGTGCTAGTGCTAGAGTAGTGGGAGGATGGGTGACCGAGCGGGAAGTTTGAGCATGAGTAAGTAATTGGATTAGAGATAAGGGTAGTTAGAGACTAACCTTGTGAAATAACTAAAATATTAGAAATTCCGAAAAAAGAAAAAAAAGGGAGTAGAAAATAATTCAAAAAAATGTGTTTTTCTGCCGCGGCAGCGTTTTGGAACGTTTTTCTGCCGCGGCAGACCCTTTAGCACCGGTTCGTATTACGAACCGGTGCAAAAGCTCCCCCGCCCAGCGCCCCACAGCCGGCCACGTGGAGACCCCTTTAGCACCGGTTCGTAAGCGAACCGGTGCAAAAGACGGGGGCCTTTTGCACCGGATGGTTTGCACCGGTTGGCCATCCGGTGCATATGGCCATTACCAACCGGTGCAAAAGGCCATATTTCTACTAGTGATATGATAATACTGAATGTAATAACAAGACAACATTGTCTCATTCTCACGTCTAAAAAAATTGTCTCCTTTCCAAGCTTGCTATCATGGCTTGGATTTGTGGCCTTATATTTCTTATTTAAGAAGATAGAAGACAAAACCCGGTTTTACACGTTTTAGCACGAGTCATGCTGAATACAGGCTATAAAGGTTCCGTCCTTAAAACATTGGATGTAGAGGCTAATTGGCCGCATAATGAACTGCCACGTTAGCCTCCTAGTCCTTTACATGACATACATCAAAAGAAGTACATGTTTTACTTGACTCCTGAATTTAATAGACAGCGAAAGATTACAGAACCAATTAACATTTAGGGTGTGTTCGGTTTCAGAACCGGAGGGAATGGAATGGAATGGTTCCATTACGACGTCATGGGATGGTTCCGACCCATGTTCGGTTCACAAAAATTGGAGGAACGAAATGGTTTCGTTTTCTGTTCGGCTCGGGAATCTCACAGCAGAAAGGAAGGCCTAAACATGATTTTTTTGTCCAAATCAAAATTAACATAAACCTGAACATGATTTGTTTTTTTCAAACCAAAGTCAATCTAGGTCAAAATCAAAACGGAACGGAGGAGCACGGCTGCACATGCATGGCCACCACGCGTGCCTAGCCCCCCGAGGGCTGGCCGCCGCCGCGTGCTGGGCTGCCGCGCTGCCCGCCGCCGCGGTCTGGGCATCGCCGCGTGCCTGGCCCCTCGCGGGCTGGGCACTGTCGCCGGCTGGCTGCGGCGTGCTGGCCACCGCCGCGTGCCTCCTCCCCCCCATGAGTGACGATTAACTATTTATATTTCTTCTGAATGATAAAACAGATCAATTTTGGGGTCACTTGATTGTAGCATGAATCGATTAGATAAGAAAGCTCTATTGTCTGGTTAAGGGGTGCTAAAGTCCATAATGATCAAGGCCAACATCATATACAACATCTGCTAAAAATACACCAAAAGTTCAGAATTGCAATGAGAAAAGGTAACTCACCAATATGAACCCGGGCCAACAGGACCAGCTTTTTTGTCTGCACCCGTTCGGAGATTGAATGACCATTGATCGAAACCTTGACATTGTCCATAGACTGGTTGAGTAAAGAAAGGTCTTTGAAACCTTTATTCAATAAACCAACAAAGAAGGGTGAATTCCCGCTCTGACCAGCTGGAGACTGAATTTCATATAGACCAGCTGGACCATCATTCAACTGAACTATTTCGATAAAATAATGTTCAACCCAATATTCATGTTGTACTTGTTTGGCCTAGTATAAATTACTAAATATCTTATCAAGAGATTAAACATAGCTACCTGAAGCAAATAGATTTCTGATATGGCTACAGAATTTCTCTACTCTTATACACACAGAGTATGATTTTCTTGAATAATCATAGAGATACCAAACATTGAAGCACGCAACCACTAAATTTTGCAAAGAAACTTGTAACGTATGCATCAAGAATCAAGCACCTGCTGCAAATTTCTTTTATCTAATTGATTTTGTATCAATAGAATGTTCATGAGAATATAACATCAAATCATTATAATAGAAATAAGAATGGAGTGAACACTAAAGCGATAGGTCCCTAAACCGGAAGTTCTTTCACAGGAATGCACGGTCCTATCAAACAGGCTTTTGTTACTTGCAAGAGAAAAATGATACACTGGAATTGGTCAACCTCTGACAGGTGTAAAAAAATGCATGTCTCATTCATGTTCCTGGAAATAGAACTCATGACATGGTAAGTAAGCAAATGTTAAGTAAGCATGTGTTCAAGAGGTAACTGAGAATAAGTATATATTATTTTCTTCCACCTCACAAAAACTACTCTGAACACACAAGAAAAGCTTGATTCATACATGACCTGGGAGAATGAACAACTTGAAGAATAATTACCTAGATTCATCACAGGAAGTACTGTCAAGATTAGATCCATCCAAATAAGTAAGCATGTGTTCAAGAGGTAACTGAGAATAAGTATATATTATTTTCTTCCACCTCACAAAAACTACTCTGAACACACAAGAAAAGCTTGATTCATACATGACCTGGGAGAATGAACAACTTGAAGAATAATTACCTAGATTCATCACAGGAAGTACTGTCAAGATTAGATCCATCCAAAAACAGCCAATCCAATTTACCGGCAAGAAGTAATCCCTCTCCATCATCAAATTGGTATAAATTAAGAAGATATAATGTCTAGAAAAAAACCCCGCAATCCCATGTACAGAAAACTATAATCGCAATTCACAGTGCTTAAAGCCTTTTATGTTGGTGAAGAAAGCTAAAGAAACTGAATTTGAGAAGTTTGTTTCATCATCACAAAGGAATTCCAGCTTCTCTCACGAATATATTGCCTGCAGATAAGATGAGCTACATCAATTAGTCCAAACTAACCTGAACGAATGCACCACTCTATGAACCGATATATGAATACAAAACGTTGCAAGTAAAAGAAATATAGACTATTTGCAGCCACTCAAAATACAAAAAACGGGTCATCTGGATGGTCATTGTTTTAGCGTGTCAATTGGCTGCCACCACTTCTTTTCCGATGAGATGAAGGTCGATGCCTGAATCACCGCCTAACACAAAGAACAAAAAAATAGTAGACTCGAAAATAGCAGCAATAGAACTGAGGAATTAAAAAAAATGACGACTACCTTATGCAATCCACAAAACGGAACATCCCAGAACATGGAGAAACTACTTCCGTCAGAACAAATTGCAGAAAACGATGTACAGAGCAGAACGAGTTAGGCAAAACAAATTGCAATGACCATTTTCGAGAAACCCATGTTAGTTCATATGTTTCTTCAGAACATGGAGAAACTACTTCCGTCAGAACAAATACACATAAGCCACTCTAAGATGTTGGGAGCAAAACAAATTAAGGCTAATGTTCTGATGAGAAGTGGAGCACTTCCGGGATTATCATAAAGTGTGTATTAGATGAAAGAAAAACTCCAGATTAGTCTCTTCGCCACACCTACGCAAAACTCGATGGGCGTGCGGTAAAACAATGCGATTTGCAGCAGTTCGAGATCACTACATCGAAACGATGGGCGTGCGGTAAAACAATGCGATTTGCAGCAGTTCGAGATCACTACATCGAAAGAAGAAATAGATCAGAGAGTATAATACGATTTCTTTCATGTTCTCTTGGGCTTGCCGTCGTCGTCGAAGTAGTCTCATGGTACGGCGCCGTTGGCAGTCCACCGAACTCGGCATCGACGTCCGCTCGGGCCATCTCGCTTCTAGACAGGGTGGGGAGAACAGCGGTGCAGCAGCCGATCTTTTATGGCCGTGATATTAACTCCTTCCCTTCTCGAATCGAATTCCGTGAGCCGGTGTGGGGGCGGTTGATTCGTGGAGTTCCATGATCCGGTCTCCTTGATCTGCAGCTCGGTGGCGCCACCGCTATGTTGACCGGTGCCGCCGGCCGCTCGCGATGCAGTGAATGGGGACGACACCACAAGTTGATCTGAAGGCTTCTCGCGATGCGGGGGGTGAGGAGGCTTCCCTGGCCGCGTGAGAAGGACGCCTGGATCAGTCAGGCCTTGTTTGGCAAAAAGTGTATCATTGAGTATTTGCGAGTGTTTTTCCAAGTGTATTGGGTGAAAACACTCCTGTCACCTAAAACACTATGTTACACCACAATCCCCTTCCCCATCAATACTTCCCATTGGTTTACCTGTTTGGAGGAGAGGGAAATTCTAGGACTAATTTGTTCAGAAGACAAAAATAAATCTACAACCAATAATTCAATTTCCACAATGGAGAATAACATGCTATGCTGATCCGGTAGTACCTATGACGATAAAAACTGAAACTCGTGTGATTGTCACAAATCAACTACTGCATTATCATTCTCATATACTTGTACGCAATTCCGAGGCTACAGAAATTAACTGGCCAGCCAAAGATTCGCATGGAATCCGGCGTGAGTAAGGAAAAAAAATCGACCTTTATGTTGGTGGCTTGGTCGCGAACTTAGTGGACGCACCAGACCTGGCCTTCAGATGCGGATCGTAGAGGTGTCGCAGGGCTGGCCGTGTCTGTGCTCTTCCTATCATGGGGCTATCCCGCGGAGACGCTGGCGTAACAACGCAGTGACAGAGCTCGCGCGCGGCAGCCTCGGATCGGCTCGGCGAGTGCTGGCAAGGCGCGCAATCCTTTTCGTCGCGGCGCTCGGACAGTGCGAGCGGCGGCGCAAGCGGAGAGAGGACGCGTTGAACGGCGAGGCTGTGGTGAGGGCGAACGCCGACATGCGGTCGGGAGAGGCGAGGCGAGGGTGAGGACGAACACCGGCTAGGGTTGGATAGGAAGGGATTGCCACTTTGCCAGAGGAAGAGAAGAGCTAGGGGTGAGACGTACGTGTATTGGATTGTGATGGGCCTGTCCCAGTTGGTGCGTCCGGGGCGGAACCATCGAAGGGGACGACCTAGTGCGGGACGACCAAAGTTTGACGTATTGGTACGTGGGCAGAATAAGGAACAAGTTCCTTCTTTTTAAGTAGTGTAGAAACTGGAATTTAAAATTTTCTTAAGATTGATCTTGTGTAGCATATCGATATACTTATCTTCTATATCTTCTCGATCTTCGATGTTAGTGTTCACGTTGTAGCTTTTAATTTGACTCATTATTTTGGACATAGATTTGGTGCACATGGGCACCAGTGATACTTTTTTAAAAAGTAATTAAAAATAATATTTTTAAGTTTTAGAAAAATCTGAAAATAAATTATGATGTAGCTAGTATTGTCTCCCACAAACATGTAAACTTTCAAGTGAAAGTAATATGCATTTTGGGCTACACAAAAAAAATGTGTAGATCTATAGCGATTCAAATCTTCAAAAAGGAATTCAGACTTTGTCATTTTTTTTTTCTTGTTCAGAAGACAAAACATTTGTAATTGAGATTTTCTACATTAGTGGGATACACCATCAGCTCCTTTTAGAATTTTGTTACATAATTTTTTTAAACACATAAATATAATTTTCGAATTTTTTAATATGATGTGACCACTGGTGCTCAGCATCTAAAATGACTTTTCGCATTATTTCATCCAAATTGAACTGAAGATATATTCTTCCTTGAAATCAGCTAGCATGTCAATGTGCTTCCTCACCGGCCCATTCCGACAGTTTGCTGGCCCAGTAAAATAACCCTATCCTGCTGCTTTCCCTTCTTTGCTTCATTCCGGCCGCCGGCCGCCGGCGCCGCATCTCCACTCCACTGATCCACTCCGTTCCGGCCATGGGTGCCTTGGCCAAGAAAATCTTGGGTTGGTTTCCCTGCGTTCGCAATTGCGTCGCAAGTGCTGCCTTGGGCCACGACGACGACGACGAGGAGGACCGCATCAGCGCCCTCCCCGACGACCTCCTCCGCAGCATCATCTCGCTCCTCCCCGTCAAGGACGCCGCCCGAACCGCGACCTTGGCTTGCAGGTGGCGCCATCTCTGGCGCTCGACCCCGCTCTTCCTCAACGACAAGGACCTACTTCCCTCCGAGGTCACCCGCGTCCTCGCCGACCACCCGGGCCCCTTCAGCACGGTAGAAATCATCCGCTGCAGGTTCGCTTCCCACGAGCGTGCGCTCGCGGAGTGGGCTCGCCTACTCGCCTCCAAGGGCGTCCAGGACCTCGTCCTCGCCAACGGCATCGACCAACTCACCGTGGACGACCGCGTCCGGCCCCCCGTGGACATCCTCCGCTGCGCCTCGCTCCAGCGACTCTTCCTTGGTTTCTGCACGTTCCCTGACACCGCCGGCCTTCCCCGCGGCGCCGACATCTTTCCCCACCTCCACGACCTCGGCATGTGCATGATCACCATCAGCGACTGGGATCTCGACTACATTCTCGCCTGCTGTCCGGTTCTGAACCAGTTCGCCTTCGGACACAATACCCTGCCCAATCTTCTCCACCTCCGCGGCAAAAAACAACTCCAGTGCGTCACCCTCTGGAATTCCACGGCGGAAGAGGTTGCCGTGGTGGACGCCCCGCTCCTGGAGCGGCTCTTCTTGCTGGTTGAGCCTTGTGGATGTGATGGGAGTACTGTGATGCTCAAGATTGCTTCTGCACCTACCCTGCGGGTGCTCGGCTACTTGGAGCCAAGATTTCACAGCTTGCAGATAGGTGAAAATGTGATCAAGGTACGCATTATCTTCCTTCCATCAGTGTCTCAGTACATGGGATTGCAACTGACGCGCGCGTATAGAGATGTCCGATATATATATATCTGTTACTCTTCTTTGTCCGTTGCAGCCTGGCACGATGCCGACCCCAACCACAGTGGTTCCAGGCATCAAAATATTGGCCTTTAAGGTCAATTTTGGTGTCCTGCAGGAGGTTGAGATGCTGGTGACCTACCTCAGATGCTTTCCCAACATTGAAACACTGCACATCGAGGTGAAATCCTAGTTTATATCTCATGAAATCACCCATTCATATTACTAGGCGGAAGATTTCGAAAAACATGATCCAGTCTTTATCTGAAAAATCATTTCCTGATATCATGTTTCAGTCTTTAACTGAACCCACCGGAAGGAACCATGCGGAGTTCTGGCAGGAGATCACTACTGTTGAATGCATCAAGTCACATGTCAAGAAGATGGTTGTCCATGAATATAGAGGGGATCAAAGCGAACTTGAATTCCTCAAGTTCATCTTCACAAGTGCGCAGGAGCTGCGGACTCTCTATGCTCTGGCAGATGATGAAACCTTCACTACGCTGGCCAACACTACTGACATGACAAGCAAATTGGGGACTCTCTCACTTCTAGCATGGCGGCGTGACTGTAAGGTGATGCTGCTAGGCCCTAATTCTCGGAATGAGCTGAGCATCCAGAAAGCATCTGATCTTACTGTCGACGACCCTTTTCACTGGTGAACCTGAGGCCGTCTATATATTGGCATGATCCAAAGCTTTTTGGTGTATCGCATAGTGTTCTACATGCCAAGTGTACTGTTCAGTTTCTAGGCAATTATGTCTGCCTGTTCTTTTAGAAAGAACGTACATGAAGATATCAGTATCAACTACAACGCGAGTATCTGGGAGTGTTGAAGCTGGTTGTACTATGCTTCACTCTGAGTACTTTTATTTAGCATGTTGCCTAATTCCTCTGTTTATAAGGTACCACCTTAGTTCCTTAATATAAGACGTTTTGGCAGTGCAATTAGAATTGACAAAACGCCTTATATTTGGGAACGGGGGAGCAAAATACTAGCATGCTCCTCTTCTGAACATAGTGCATCTGCTTTGTAGCATGTTTAATGTTAATTAGAAGGCTTCATTGCCTAACTGCATATATCTGATTACCGGCCTATTAGTTGGGTCTTTGCGTTACACCTAGCTCGTTTGAGTTCTCAAGGGAAGGGAGTAGGGAGATCTAGGATTTATGTGGGAGTGACAGTCGTGTGTGCGGCGACATGGGGTTGTTGGGAGTAGTTGTCAAGTAAAAAAAGGAGTAGGGTTTAGAGTTTGTTATATGGGTCTTTGAGAAAAGGGTTAAGTGCACTTTTCATCTCTCCAATCTCGCCAAGAGGGTAGCAAAGGCCCTCGCCAAACCTATTTCCAGGATACAGCCTGCGGGATGGAAAATAGTTGATTTTTCGATAAAGAGCATATATTAATAGTTGATTTTTCGATAAAGAGCATATATTAATATCGCGGATATACCAATTACTCCCAGCCTCTGCAAAAACATCATGGCCTAATGGCATAGAGGATGCACACAGCCAAAAAAAAAAGAGAAGAATTAAAAAAATAATAAAAGTCCTGCTATGGAGATCGAAAACTTGAAACAAAGATACTGACACCACCAAGACAACACCAGAAGATCAGCTTCTCCATAAGCAACGCCTCCAAGAAGGAAACAGTGCCCAAACATTGTCGTCGTCCGATCATAGATCTTAGGTTTTCACCCTGAAGAAAGTCCTCTCTCAAAACAATGCCTTCAACAAGAACATTGCTAGGCACAACCAATTAAGACCAGACCTTGGACTTTCGCCCTGAGAGATAGAACTCTGAACTTCTCATGTGCAGTCGCCCCCACATACAAGTCGTTGTTGGAAGTCACGAAACTCCAAGCCAATTCCACCTCACCACCAAGATCCGATCACCATTGCTCTTTCACCGATCTCGGCTTTTATGACCTTCTCCATCAGCATCACGGAAAGGAAACGAGCTCCATAACAGAGCTTCGAAGAGTTCCATGAAATAGTTGATAGATCCATTGATTGTAATGTAATGAAATTTTGTGTCTTAATGATATAAATTTTTGTATCTTAATGACGTGGAAGTGCAATCTGAATATGAAAGAGAAACTGATTTGATCTCGCTAATTGCGATTTATGTCGCCGATATGTGCACGAAACACGGCTAAATAAGGCGCCGCAACTTATGTATGCACGGCACTAAATAATCCAACGATGGTTAATGGACCGAGGTGTTTCAATTTTTGTGTCACACATGAGAAGGCGCGGCGTATCAAGATGTGCTGAGCTATAAAAATGTTGGGTCCGTAGGTTTTTCGAGTGCGGCGGTAACAGACGGGCGTGGCGTTTAAAGCACTTCTCACGGTTATCAGTCACTATTGCGAATTGTAGCTTTGGCGCTTTGCCTTGCTATGTTTTTTTTTTTGAACTTTCATAAACTTTATTAAAACACTTGCTCAGCAGAATCGCTAGCAACCAGACCAGAGACAAAGTCTGGAGAATGCTCGATCCACTCAGAGATCGGCAAACCCGCCCTAACACCATATTGAGCGAATTCATGTGCTACCTTATTACAATCACGCCGACAAAAACAAAACTCAAAATCATCGAAATGTAAGGTGCATGAACTTTTAGCGTCACGAAGAAGAACCCCGATCTCTGACAAATCATATGTTGATGTCTTCAGCGCATGGACAAGAGTGGATGAATCAGATTTAAACATAACCCTGTAGACCCCCAACCGAGAACAAACATCAATCGCCGCCACACATGCAATTGCCTCAGCATGTAATGCAGATTTAGCATGCTCAATCTTGCCAGCTGCACCTGCCAAGAAAAGTCCTTGGTCTGATCGTAGTACAAAACCCCATGCACCAGAGTGTGACGTCTCTTGGAAAGCAGCGTCAAAATTGACCTTCACAAAATCTTGCTTAGGAGCCTCCCAGCTAGCAGGTGGATGGATGACCGGAACATTAGGGACTGTCTCTAAGGGCATCTTCAGCGGCGTGACGCGACGCATTTTTGGTTTTCTGACGTTTTGCGTTCGTTTGCGTCTGGATCCTTCTCCAGCGGGAAGACGCATTCCGGTTTTTATTGTCCGTTGCTTCCGGAAAGACGCATTTCTATCTAAATATGCGTTAGGTTTGCGTCGGACGGACTGACCGCGTGACCGTTTTCTGTCCGTATGCGTCCGCTCTGTGCCAAAGCTGGCCCATATGTCAGTCACTACTTTCCCCACCTACCTCACTTTCCCCTCTCTCTCTCGTCTCTCTCTTCCTCTCCTCTCTCTCCCCAAATCCTCCGACCAGAACGACGGCCATCCACATGCTTCTTCTCCTGGGGCGGCGCCGGTGGGAGGCGAGCTCCGGTGGCGGCACCTGGTACATCAACGGCTGAGGAGTCCACCGCAGCCGAGGAGCCTGCCGCAGCCCCCACCGAAGTGCAGATGTCCAATGGGGCATCCAGGAGCCACAGCCATGTCCGTGTGTTTTCCATCAACGGCTGTGGTGCGGGCGCGGGGGGCGCGCTGCTCCTCGACGCCGCGCTCGCTAGGCTCGACGCAGGCCTCCGCCGGCAAACCGGCGGCCCCGACGCGCATGTCGCCGACATCTTCGACCTGGCCGTTGGGCGCAGAGCGGGCGCGGGGGACGCGCTGCTGGGCGCCAAGCGGCAGCAGCACACCGCCATCGGCGTACCCGCGACCTGCGAGACCACGCGCCCATCACCACCATCATCTCCAACAAGTCCAAGGGGCTGCATCGTGATGCCTCCATCGTTTGCAATGTCCGCGCTCGCGAGCAGCACACACACGCGAGCAGCAGCGGTTGCGCACGCAGTGCCAATAGCAAACAATAGCCATGCCCGTGCATGTCCAAGACATCAAGCAGCAAAGCTGCAGCAGCGCGGAGCACTCGCGTACACGCTCGGTAGCAGCGCCGCCCGGCCAGAGCTCGTCGTGGAGCCGACCGTCGCCGTCTGTGAGAGCCGAAGCAGCGCCGCCCGGTCAGGCAGCGACATGCGCGTTCTCCACGCCTTCGTGTCCTCGCTGCAGCGTCTCGAACAAGGGTGGCGGCCTGGGATGTGCTGGAGCAGCGGCGAGCAGGGCACCATGCCAGAGCTCGTCGTGGAGCCGACCGCTGTGAGAACCGAAGGGGAGCAGCTACAGCGGCGAGGTGGAGCTGCTTGAGTCTGTGTGTGAGAGAACGCAAAGTAGTACTACTTGTCCGCCGACGCAAAAAACACACCGCTGGAGGCACTCGACGCAAACGGACCGGTTTAATTTTTGGTGTGACCGGACGCGACGCAAACGGTCAAAATACGGACATTTTTAGCGTCCGTTTGCGTCACACCGCTGGAGATGCCCTAAGGCGCTCAATCTCGTCCTGTTCGTGGTGGTGTTGGCTTTACAACATCGACCGTTGATACGTCTCTCTTCATCTTGAGGCGTCCGTATATTACTCTTTATCTATTAATCTGTGATGATGATATTATTATCGTCAGATCCTCTGATCTATTTGTTGACAGCCTCGTCCATCAGCTGCGTAGTTCGTTTGCTTTTAAGGATGTTGGACAACTGCAGTATTTCTTAGGTATTGAGGTTCACACTTCGGATTCTCAATCAGCGTAAGTATGCTAAGAATTATTACAGCACGCAGGTTTGTTAAAGTGCAGTCCCACCTCTACACCAATGGCATCCTCATATAAGTTATCCTCTACTGATGGCACTCAATTTTCAACTGAGGAGTCCATGAGATAACGCAATATTATTGATGGTCTACAGTACCTCATTAGAGCAAGTACAATAAATTCTAGTCAGCTGGCTACAAGAATTAAAATAATATATTTGTGTCTAGTTGGACGAGAGAGAGATAAGGAGAGAGAGTGTAAGTGGGCTCTTATGCAAGAACTTTATTCAATAAAGGGCGCTTTATTACTCAAAAGCCTTTTAAGCATTACACATTTACACCCAGCCTCTGCATAACAAGATGCACACAGTCGTTCACATGTGTTCATAAACAAACTCCTAAATGGAAGATAAAAAAGGTGACTATTCCAGTGGCTAAGCTTCAATTGCCTATATCCGCCTAATATGATGTCACACATGTTGGAAAATAAACTCATTCGCCGTGTTCTCCAATCGTGTAGACACCTCCGTAAAGAGGTCGCGATCCTGCAATCGTTGGAGTGGCGACCATGAACGGAGCAAAACCGTAACACGGTAGACAACCTACAAGAGAGAAGAATTTTTGGTATTAAAAACCTTGTCATTTCTACATAGCCAAAGCGACCATACAACAGCTATCGCTCCCACCATGATAAGTGTTTTATATCTAGCATCCACCCCATTTAGTCAATTGCCAAAAATATTTACAATGCTTCAAGGAGGATATAAGGTAGAATCTATCTGAATGATTGACCATATAGACCTAGCAACTCAACAACTGAAGAAAAGGTGTTTTATTGTCTCTTGTTCATGACAGAAATCACATTTCGTGCAGCCATGCCAATTGCGTTTGGCAAGGTTATCTTTAGTAAGAATCACACCTCGACGAAGATACCATGTAAAGACCTTTATTTTCAAAGGTATCTTCATCTTCCAGATGGATTTAATATTAACAACCGGTTGACTGGGTATAATTAAGCCTTTACATGGAACTGACCGTGAATTTACCATTCTTAGCGAGATTCCAGCGAAATTCACCAGTCCCTTAAACTAACTGGACTGAAGCTAACCTTTGTAGAAATTCATTCCATGAAGTTAATCTTGGGACAATGAGATCTCTCCTGAACGTCATATAGGGTGGAGATGTTTCCAACACCTTCTGTAAGGTATCACTTTTATGGCGAACAATATTATACAAAGCTGGATATTATTCTCGGAGAGTGGTTGTACCTAACCATCTATCCTCCCAGAACCTTATCTCCGACCCATTCCTAATGGAGAACGAACCAAACGGACAAAAGTATTTCTTAGTTTCCATGATACCAGCCTAAAAGTGTGAATCTCCTGGTTTCCATATAACCTGAGATATAGCTTTTGAACCCACATACTTTCTCCGCAATAGTTGTTGCCATCAGCCATCCTCAGTTAATAACCTGGCTGTCAACACCCGGATTTTTAAGTCCAGATGCCTATTATGCCATACATCGCAATCCCAGGAAGATTGTTGTTGCGAGACATTACAGTTGAATATCATAAGTCATCATTCATTACAACCCATAATCGTCTTACAAAAGTAGATCACATGATCCAATATTACAACAATAGTTGATCTATTGATTAACGAACATCACGAATAGCGGAAGCGAAGTAGTAACGGACTATCTAGTCCACAGGCCAACGCTTGACATCAGGAGTAGTCCTAGTTGTCGTAGACGTCCTGCTGTCCATCATCTTGATACTGCTGCTGCTCTTCATAGTCTGGCCATTTGAATAGCCAGGGACACAGCCGTGAGTACTTTAAAGTACTCGCAAACTAATACTAATGTAGGTACTTATCAATTTTATTCAAGGGGTGCTAAGCTCTAGGTTTATTTGCATAAAGCCAATTTTAGTTCATAAACATTTAATAAAAGACTCTTCAATTGCTAACTAACTCAAGTGGGAACATTAGTGTCATTCCCACAACTCAGTTATGATTCAAGTCAAGTCACCTTTTACCTTTCAAGTTCAAGTCACAAATCACCCTTCACATTTTTGAAAATTGGTCTGATGACGGAACAGTATGGTCTTTCCAATCGTCCATAACCGTGGACACGGCTATTCGAATAGTTTTACACTCTGCAGAGGTTGCACACTTGTGCCACAACATTTGATTACATCCGTCAGGGATAACCCTGAATAATCGTAACTCAGTACGCGGATCATCAACCATAACCTTTCACTTACATATCCTAGTATAGGCACCTCTCCCCATGAGCTTGGCCTCCCGAGTGAAGACAAACCGTCGGCTCGGGAACTGCACAGGGCTTGGGCCGAACATTCACCTCATTTCACGTCATTTCACATCATTTCACTTTCAACGGAGGCAGCCTCGGCATAACCCCTATGACGCTTGTTTAGAGGGAACCCATACTAAGACACATAAACTTCCAGTTAAGCCCTACCCATAATCAGGTATTGTGGGGGTACTTGTAAATTGGAATGGTATCGCATCCGAACCCAACCATCAGTTTTTGTAAAGTTCACGATGTCATTCAAGTCACATTCACCTTCAAAATCTTTCAAAGTCATTTCATTTCACATGTTCCCATCTAGAGTAGTCAATTTTATTTGTTAGCACTAGCAACTAGTCATGAGGGGTGCTAATTATCTTGTAGCTCTCTAGGCTAAATTTGATACTCTTGTAGTACTCTATATTTAGACCAAAGTTAACTATAAAAGTAAGCTTTAATAATCAAAGTAAAAGCTTGTAAGGATAAAACTTGGGATGGGAGCATGAAGCATAAAGTAAGAGGTGAGTGTGCCTTGCTCTGGTAGAGCTTTGCACTTTGCAAGAATATTAGCTTGCCTTGGTTGGTGTACTGATCAAAGTGGTCCTCTTCCTCCTGGTAGTAGACCTCCTCCTCCTCCTGGTACTCCTTGGTACTAGCGTCTAAAAACGGATACGAAGTATACAATCACCAAACCATTCTCAAGAGCTAGTCTAAACACACACAAGGTTCACACAATGCAAATCTATCATCACCACATTACTATCATGTTGGTTGACTTTGTTTTCTTCTTAAGAAAAATAATTTCCTCTCATTACAACATGGATTAGGGTTTCTATTTAGTTCCTTGAGGAAATAATTTCCTCTCGTTGAATCTTGTTAAGATTTAATATCCTCAAATAAATAATGTATGAACCCTTGTTGACCAAGGTCAACCATTCATAATCATCATTTTAGGGAAAATGATTTAAATGAGGTATAACACCTCATGCAATTTAACACTACCATACTTATGATTTAACATCACCAAATAATTCAATATGAGATTATATATACCATGGTCACTACCTCATATTAAGTTACTTGGGACAAGATTTAAATGAGGGAAAACATCTCATATGATTTATTAAATAGTTTTGGACAATATCAATTGACTAGAAATAGCCATAGAGCCCTTTATTTAAACTAGGCCATGATCACACAAAGTAACCATGTCATATTTTTGCATAAACATGTAGAGTATGTGAAATGTGATTTATGAGAGTTGGAATCAACTCAAAATAATTTTTAGTTGATTTTTAATAAATGTTTGAATTTTTAAAACTCCCTGCCTTGTTATTTTTGTCACATTAATTCTACAAAGAATTTCATGAGGAGGCCAGTGGGGTTAGTTAGGAAATTTCATAAGCTTTCCAACGGTATGTAATTCATCAAATTTGGTTGAGCCAAACTGATTCTATTTAATTTTGAACAAAGCATCTGCAAGCAATTTCTTTTAATTCCAAAATTTGAATTCGAATACTTGGGCTCGCGCGGGAAAGCTTAACGGGCCGAAACGGGGGAGAGGGAGTTGGGCTGGCCCAACTGCGCGTCCAGCGCGAGCAGGCCGCCTGACAGGGTGGGGCACGCCTGTCAGCGCCTCATAAAACCCGAAGCGGTGAGGCGCGTGTGTGAGCCGTTGGATTAGAAGCATATCGGACGAGCGAGAAGGGTCGTCTTCTCCGGCGAGAGAGGACTCACTGGCGGCGAGGGTTTGATGCAGGCGAGCTCACTGGCGGTCGGCGAGGCAGGGCGTCGACGGTGCTTGAGGTTGTCGACGACGGCGGGTTCAGTGGTGGTCGTGGGAGCGCCTGGGGTGGTTGAAATCGACGGCGGCTCGCAGGTGTTCTGGCGGGGCTCCGGCGACGAATTGGCGGGCTCCGGTGATCAATGTGGATGGGAGAGGGGTGGAGGATGCTCAGTAGGAAGAGAGGAAGCGAGGGGTGTGGGGAATTCGTGCTGGGGCATGCTCTATTTCTAGAGGCGAGGGGGTCTGCGGAGGTGCGGCGAGGTCAAGCATGGCACGGCCGCTCTGGTGCTCGAAGGGGCAAGGCGACGTGCGTGTGGGCTTCCTGGTATCAAGGCGGTGCTGGAGAGCGTGATGGCGAGGCTAGGCGGTGCCAAGCTCGGTCGGGCGCGTGCAAACATCTGCGCTTACGTGGCAGAGGGTTTGGTCGTCTCCGGCGACGGCGGGCGCGGGTCGGCGACGCGAGGATGTCCGTGGGGTTCCTGGTGCGGCGGTGAAGCTCAAGGCGAAGGAAAGGGGGCCAGGGGTGCTGCGGCGCGTTGAGACGACGCGTGCCCGTGGCGCGCTCCGGCATGCACGCGTCGACGTGGCCATGCCGTTCTTGTCGCGCCAGAGCGTCGTGAGCGCGTGCATGTCTGGTGCCTGTCGTGCTCCTCTCCGGCAATGGCGGGTGCTAGCATGCTCAGGGGATCAAGGGGGTACGTTGGGACATGGTGGCTAGGGTTGGAGGTGAGAGGAGAGAGGGGGATCATGTCCATGGGGAACATGGCCGGCATGGCCATGGCTAGGCAATGTTGTGCCCTCCTCCTAGGGTTTCAATGCTGGGGTTAGAGCTAGAGGGGACCAGGGGACAAGATAAGCACAAGTGGAACCAGAATTGAGGCCAAGCACTATTGAGAATAGTGAGAAATGATTTGGTTTGGATTTGCCTACCATGTGTTTGTGATTATGGCCGCATGAATTAAATTTTGAAAATTTAGAATGAAACTTGTTGGATTTGTTTCAAATGATCAACAACACACATTGGTGTTGGTGGCATTCAAAAATAAAAAAGATTTGCAAAAATTTCAAATTGGGTGTGATGTTGAATCTGCTTCAAAGTCCCTTCTTGGTTTGAGCATAACTTTTGATCTACGATGAATTTGCAGGGGTGGTTTTCACCAAAGTTGTTCACCTTGAGGTGGTCTTGGATGAGGTGCAAAGAGTTGGAATTGTTTGGTTTGAAAATCTCTAAATACAGAGGCTCAAAGTAGGCATCAGGCTAAAATTGACAGATTTGACCATTAGTGCATGTGAGCACAATTTGGTTTCAAATTTGATTTGATTTGAGTTTCTTTGATTCCAAAAGTGTTTATCAGTGTTTAATAACATTCTCAAACTAATGGCACAAGCCAAATTGGCCTAGGTCAAAGTTTTGCAAAATGTCCATAAACACATGTATGTGGTGAATTGGATTTTTCTTAACTTTCTATTTTGGTTCACTTGATCCAATTGGGCAGGTGTTAGGGTCTATCTAGGGTTAGATTGAGTTTGGTAAAAATTTCAAACCATTTGGGTAAGGTATGAGGGCATATGGCAAGATTTACTATTATGGCTAGGTGCTACATATGCCTCCATGTCAAATTTTATTTTCTTTTTTTTTGTTTCACAAAGGAATTGGTGGGTAAGCACTAGGTTAGGTTTGTGGAGGTTTTGCAAACCATCTAAACAAGGTAGATCATGGCATGATTGATTATTTGCAAAGATAGCTATTTGCTCTCATATGTTTTTTCTCTTATTTTGTTTTGTTTTCTATTTGTTTCTCATTGATGTTGAAAAGGGTAGGGTTTAGGGTTTAAGATCATTTCCAAAATAATTTAACACACAATCATGGCAAGAATCATCACACACATGCATGGGCACTATGCTCCTATCTTAATTGAATAAAAGTTTTTGTTGGTTCCAAAATTTGGAAAATAGGGAAATTCATTTTCTCTTTGTTTTAAAATTTAAGATGTTACACTGGCCAGCCATTTTCCTAGCAAAGCTCGGTTTTTAACTTCAAGATCATGGACTCCTAGTCCACCTTGATCTTTTGGACGAAAAACAACACTCCATTTGGTCCACCGATATTTTTTCTTCTCATTATCCCCTTGCCAAAAGAATCTCGATCGGAAATAATCCAATCTATGCAAGACTCCTTTGGGTAACTGGAAGAAAGAAATCATATACAGTACCATATTTGTAAGTACTGAATTAATGAGAAGTAATCTTCCCCCAAGGGATAATAATTTTCCTTTCCAACTACTTAGACGTTTCTGGAGTTTTTCCTAGACAAATTTCCATTCGGCCAACGTAAGCCTCCGATAATGAATCGGAATGTCGAGGTAGCTAATTGGAAAACACACAAGCCCACATTCAAATAATTTAGCATATAGGTTGGCATCATCTTTGGCCTCTCCGAAACAGAACTTCACTTTTATGGAAGTTAATCTTGAGTCCTGGAAAGACTCAACTTCAGATTTCGTGCTTTGTCCAAGTCATGATCCATAAATAAGATTGTGTCATCGGCATATTGAAGGATGGATAAGCCGCCATCAACTAAATGAGGAACAACCCCTTCGATCTGGCCATCGAGTTTAGCCCACTCAATTATAATAGAAAGCATATCCGCCATAATATTAAACAACATTGGGGATAGGAGATCGCCTTGCCTTAAACCTTTTTTTGTCTGGAAATATCTACCAACATCATCATTGACCTTCATGTCAACACTGCCACCAAAAACAAATTTATTAATTAGAGCGTGCCACTCATCGGAAAAACATTTCATCCTGAGCGTCTGTTGAAGGAAAGACCACTTGACCTTGTCATAGGCTTTTTCTAAATCGATTTTGAGTATTACCCCATTTAACTTTTTGCGGTGCATCTCATGAATTGTTTCATGCAAAGTGACAATACCATCTAGGATGTATCTACCTTGTATAAAAGCAGTCTAGGATGGAAATACCACATGATCAGCCACCAAATTAAGCCTAATAGTAGCCACTTTTGTGAAAATTTTAAAGCAAACATTAAGGAGATATATAGGTCTATATTGTTGAATTCGTTCCGCATCAATCACTTTTGGTAAGAGAATGATTTCACAAAAATTGATGCGAAACAGTTCAAGTTGCCCCTTATGTAGTTCACTAAAAAGATCCAAAAGATCATTCTTAATTATGTCCTAGAAAGACTGATAAAATTCTGCTTGGAAACCATCCGGCTTGGGCGCCTTATTATGTTCCATCTGGAAAACCACTTTCCTAATCTCTTCCTCGGAATATCATTTTCTTGTGGGGACACTTGAGGAATATCATCAATCCTGAATTCATCCATGGATATGTCAGATTCCTCGGGGGCGCCGAACAGACCTTTGTAATAAGATGTGATATAGGACTTAAGTTGTTCATGACCTTCAATCATGCCCTCTTCCTGGACTAAAGAATGAATGAGTTTCTTCATGTGTCTGCCATTGGCTACACTATGAAAGTATCTCGTATTCGAATATCCTTCCAGCAAAAATTAGGCTTTAGATCTTTGGAACCACTTGAGTTCCTCCTCCTTTAGTAGACCCGCTAACGTTGCATTGAGTTGACTTTTAAGATCAATCTCCTGCGTAGTTAACGATCGTACCTCGACGAGTGCCTCCAGATCATTTATTTTTGATGATAGGCTGAGTTTCTCTTTCTTAAGTAATCCAGTCATGTGCTTGGACCAACCCCCAAGGTATCTACGCGCTCGAGCGCAATTTGTTATTCCACCTTTGGATTGGATTGTTCCCAGCAACTGGCTTGTCCCATATAAATTTAATAATATCCGAGAACCCCTCCCTTTGTAGACATCCGAGTTCAAATTTGAATGGACGTCTACAATGAGGAGTTGGGTTCCCGGTTGAAAGTAAAATAGATGTATGGTCCGACAAGGCTTCAATACGTGGCAGGACCCGTACCGAGACTAGGGGGAATTTTAATTCCCAATCTGAGTCCATCAATACACAGTCCAGCTTCTCGTAAGTAGGGTCTGGGAGGCTATTTTTCCAAGTAAATTGTCTTCCAATCATTGATACCTCCCTTAGATCCAAGCTATCAATGACGGCATTGAATAAGAAAGGACAATGCGTGTCAAACCTTCCCCTGCTCTTCTCCTGAGGGTATCTTAACATATTGAAATCCCCCCCCCCCCCCAGTAATGATCAGGGGCGGATTATCCTTTGCTAGATTCACCATCTCACGAAGAAAAGAAGGTTTAGCAGCATCCTGAGCCGCCCCATAGACGGAAACCAAACTCCAAATGAAATAATCAGATTTGTTCCGGATGTGGAATTTTATATGAAAATCTCCTCCAGAATTATCTAAATTTTCATAGTCGAAGTTTGGACCCCAACTAGTAGGCCACCCGAACGCCTCCGAGGTGGGCGGGATACCCAAGCAAAGTCTTCCCCGCCTGAAAGGCGATTTAGTAAACTTGTTGAGTAATTCCTCTTACCCGTTTCGGAAATGGCAACAAAATCAATAAAATGTTCCCTAATACAATCAGCGATGTGTAAGTGTTTAGCCAAGTCTTTAAGACCTCTGCTATTTCTAAACATGCCATTCATTTGAAAATAATAGGAGATTTAGTTGCCTTAGTCTTTTTGTTAGGCCAATCATTTCTTTTAATGGAGGAAGCTTTGGATTTGCGTTCCGCTGCTTTTAGTTCAATACATGAACCCAGCGTCTCATCATCCAAACCAACCTCCGAAACCTCTCCAACTAGATGTGTGAGAAGCTGTCCGTCTGAGACGGAATACACTTCCTCATCATCTTATGCAAGAGCTAGTTCTAGCACGTGCTCATAGGCACGTTGTGTCAATGAAAGGTCGGTCATCCATTGAGAAAGTTGTACATTCTTATAGCCAACTATTGTACTTGTTGGCTACAAATTGACTATAAATAACATGGCATGTTGCTTATAGCCAACAACCGACTACACTATTGAAGTTGCTCTTATGACACGGCCTAATTTGTCTTTTACGATCAATATAAGGTGTGTTAATACCTTCATGCTCCTGCTTGCACTCAACAGTTAGTTACCTGGTGTATTCTTCGCTATGTTCAAGCCACTTTGCCCTATGGCTTACTCCTGAGACAACCTACTACATTCTGTGATGGTCTACAGTCTGCTTTTTCTGATGTGGGTTGAGTAGGCAACTCTGATGACCACGATCGGCTATGGGATATGCTATGGTGGTACCTTGTTACTTTGAGTGCTAGAATCATAGAATCTAAGTACAAAGCACTTGCCGATGTTACTGCTAAGAGTATTTGGGTGCAAGATTTTCTTGATGAACTTGGAGTATCTCAGAATCGTTAGTATTAGAGCAACATATTTTTCTTTCAGCCCGGTGTTTCATATCCGTACGAAATGTGTTGAAGTGGATTTTCATTTTATTGGAGAATGGGTTGCTTAAATAAATTTGATATCATCGAATGATCAATTTGCGATAAATTTCCCACGCAAAAAGAAACTGTGATATATTTACAAAGACTTTGCCAATACAATTATTTCAGGCTTGCAACCATAATCTCGACCTTCGTAGTTCGGCTGAGATCGAGGGAGGGTGATAAAATATGTATATGGTAGATAGTAATTGTAGACTAATTGTAGTCATAAGGTCCGCGACATGTCCGCGTTTTCCGGAGGAACGTTGGAGGCGACACGAGGGCGGTTCTGGGCGATCTCCGCCGGCGAGGACTCCGACGATGATGCGCCGTCGATGCCTGCAACGCATGACGGGTCTTCCCCGACGTCATTCTGTACAACGCCATCGGAGGGGGGCTGCACCATCATGCCATCGGCGATGTCCGCGGTCACAAGCAGAGAGCAGAAACGGCAACGCCAACGCGAGGCGGCGCTTCTTCTCTGATCAGGTATGCCGTCGATTTCACCTCCGTCGCGAGCTGTGTCTGGTTCTTGTGCAGGGCGGTCGGAGAGGAGGTGCAAGATCGCGACTCTGGTGCTATCACCGACGACATTTCTTCTTGAAACTTTTGATGCGTCCGAGTGGATCCAAGTGCACCGAAGGAAGAACAGGCGAGCTGCCTGGCGACGACACCGGAACTGGCCGCCGGCAAGGTCAGATCCATCATCGGGCCAACGGATACAGGCAGGTAAATTTTCAAATTTCCTTGATTTGGGCCATGTGGACTCGGTTTCCGCGGTGGTTCCAAGAGGTGATCTAGATCAATTTGGTCCTATGGGCCATGATCTGATTACAACAATACCGATTAAGCAACGAATCCCACAATTTGCTCGTGGGATATCGTATCGCTTAGGTTTTCGTTCCTCTCCTCAGCCGCCAACCTCTGTGGTGCCGCCGATCGCCGTTCCCTGCCCTCAGGTGATCATGGCGAATCGGGGATGCTTTCCGAACCGAGGCCGTGGTCCGCAAGGTGGGCGTGGTGGTTCTGCGTGGCAAGAAGGAGATGGAGGTGGCCGTGGAGGCCGAGGGGTGGATTTCAGGATGGAGGCCGGGGCCCGAACTACCATGAGGGAGGTCCCAGCGGAACTGCTGGTGATGGACTTGGTGCTGGCCATGGCGGTGATCAAGGGAATAATGTTTTTGCTGATGGAGTTTTTCGAGCCGGACCGGGAATGCAATATACCGGCGGAGGCAATCGGAATTATCACGGGTATACCAATCGTCCAGACGCTGGTCGGCATTACGGTCAGAATGGTAACTATAATGCTCGACGTTCTGTTCCAATTAGCAACGCAAGTAATTTGGCTGGCAATGGGAATGGTAGGTATGCTGCCAATGTTTCAGGCCTAACAGATGTCCAACAGAAAATGGTGGCTGATGCGGTGGAAGCCTTCGCTCGCCAATTGGCCGGCCAACCTGATTCCTCGCAGCCGGGGGCTCAACAGCCGTCTCCCCAACAGTACATACAGAAGGTGGCTTCCCAACCGCCACCGGCGGGGGCGAGACAAGCTGGTATTTCTCGGGTGCCGCCAGTAAGTGTTGTGGTGCACAACAATGCCAATGTGCAAGTGAATCAGCAGCAGAGGGTTCAGAGGGCGGAGGATGTGCTCTCGAAAGTGGAAGGTTGTGTACCTGGTGATTTGGAAAATTTAACAGAAGCCGAGTTTGTTGCTGCAACTAAAAAGAAAGGACCGAGTTGTTTTCGTTGTCGCAAGGTGGGGCACTTCCTTAATGACTGTGAGGCGGTGTTGTGTGAATGTTGTCAAAGACCGGAGCATGCTTCAAAGGATTGTCCACTACTCTGTGCTCCTAGACCTAGTCTTCCTATGTATGGTATGGGACACCCGGACCTTGCTTTTTGGGAATTACCATTGTCGGCGTCGGTTAGGCCAAGGGTGTAGAATACTAGACTAGGTAGAGTGGAAGTGTCTGGTGGTGAGCTTTCGGTGGAACAATTGATCAATCATTTGCAGTGGATTGTCCCTGATCCTCTTTATCAGTGGGAGGTGGAACGGATGGAGGAGAATGTGTTCAGAGTGAATTTCCCAAGTAAAGTGGAGTTGGTAAGGGTGCAACACTTTGGAAGATTTCATGTACCAGACTCAAGCATTGTTCTCTTATTTGATTCGTGGAAGAAGGAAATACAACCTGCATGGATACCTGATGATGTGGGGGTAAGAGTGTATGGACTGCCCCCGGTAGCTCTTGATGATTATCTAGCTCTTTGGGCACTTGGTGATGTTTTTGGCAAGACAAAGGATCTTGATATTACCTTCACAAGGCAAAATAATGTATTGCGTATTCTTATTACTTGTCTTGACACCACTCTTATTCCTGAAACATGGGATCTTAAGATCAAGCATGAATTTTTCCGGCTGAGGTTTGAGGTAGAGGGAGAGCAATCCACCATTACCCTTGATGTCACTATGTCCGAGGCTCCTCGAGATGGGGGGGATGATGACCCTAATCTTCATGACAAGTCTGGAGGTGCTGATGTGGACCGTAATGTCAAGAGAACCAAGAACACCGGAGAGAAGAATGATGAAAAAGGGGAAGCGAATTTGTTAGAGTACGTAATGGGCTTGGGCTAGCGGTATGGCCCGTTAGTTTTAGGGTTAATTAGAGATAATCGTCGTTTGCTTAGGGGTCAAGTAAACCTCTCTATATAAGGAGAGGGGACGTATCAATCTAATCAAGCAAGAATTAAGAAGGAAATTCCTTCCCTCTTGCCACCGGCCGTGGGCAAAGCCCCCGGCCGGCCCTCTCACGCCCTTGCAGCCCTCTCTCTCCCTCCCAAACCCTAGCAGCCACATAACACTTGGTATCAGCTTTCCCAGGTTCGATCATGTCCAGCCCTCCACCGAGTTCTTTCCACCTGCCGCCGCTGCACTCCGACGTTCCCGCCATTCTCTCCCCGGCGGAGATCACCGCAGCCCTCCGCGATCTCACCACTGCTGTCCATGAGATCCGCCTCTTCCTGGCCGGTCCCTACGGGCCGCCGGCGGCGGCGGCGCTGCTGCCGTGGCAGCCGACGCACCAGGCGGCCTCCGCCGCGATCGCCGGGCCGCTGCAGCCGACGCTGCTGCTGTCGTCGCCGCCACACGACGGCCCGGGCTGCTGCGGTCCCCGGCTGCCGCTGCCCACCATCTCCGGGCTGGGCCCTACCTCGGCGCCAGGGGTCCCTCTTCTCTGCCGGCCGGCCGCCTTCTTCCCCACCGGGACGGCTGCTGCCAGCAACGGCGGCGACTGCCGCCGCCACCAACGCCGCCGCTGCAGCTGTTGTCCTCACCGGACGCCTGTCCCTGCCATTCGGTGGGCAAGCGCAGCAGCGGCAGGCTGCTGCCGTCGCCACCAACACCGCAGCAGCGGCTGCTGCCGCCACCGACGCCGTCCATGCCTTTCGGCGGTGTGGGAGCGACCTTGGCCCCGGGCTCTACATCGACACCGCCCGGGATGCCCTTCCACCAGGTCTGTTTCCCTCCGTCGCCGTCACCGTCACCACTTCCGGCTTGGATCGCTATCCGCCATGTGTCAGCGGCAGTGAGGATGCAGGCTGCTGCGCGCGCGGCCTCCAAGTGCGTCGGCGTGTGCGGGAGATGTGTGATCTGCAGTTGCAGCTCCTCCAAGTTGTGCTTCGTTGCGCATCGGACCTCGATCTCGTCCGCTACGTCGGGGATCTTGGGCGTGTGGTTTCCCCCACGGGCGGCGGACATGTTGTTTTTCCCGTGGGCAGCGACCTCAAAGTCTGCGCCATCGACAGTCATCCGGCGGGGAGAAGGCATGGTGTCACCGACAGGAGTGCACCACGTAGCACCACTGCATTCCGCCGCCGGCTACCGCGCGGGCTCCTTTTGTCCTGCTGGTTTCCATGGGATCTAGGTGGCTGTACAGGTGCACGTCCGACGGGCGGATGGTGTCCACTTTATGTTCAAGGGTCAACAATAAAGCATCCCAGTCCATTTCAGGTTGAGAGTAATAAAACAAGCCGAGATGTAAAAGGCTCGTTTTTATGTGTTAGGTTTGTGTTGCGTCGAGTCATGGTTTGTTTAGGTTGCAGCTCGAGGACGAGCTGCATGTCCAGGTGGGGTGTAATGTTAGAGTACGTAATGGGCTTGGGCTGGCGGTATAGCCCGTTAGTTTTAGGGTTAATTAGAGATAAGGGTCGTTTGCTTGGGGTCAAGTAAACCTCTCTATATAAGGAAAGGGGACGTATCAATCTAATCAAGCAAGAATTAAGAAGGAAATTCCTTCCCTCTTGCCACCGGCCGTGGGCAAAGCCCCCAGCCGGCCCTCTCGCGCCCTCGCAGCCCTCTCTCTCCCTCCCAAACCCTAGCAGCCACATAACAGAATTCTCATCAAAATTTTAATGCAGAGTTTGTGGACATGCATGTGTCCAAGACAGGTGCTGTTGGCGTTGAGGGTGATATGATCAAAATGGTGTCTGTTTCTAAGAGTACACCAAGGTATGATGATGTACTATTTAGTTCATATAAAGCATGTATTAGTCCTAAACATCTCTTTTCTACTTTTAGTGCTGTAGCGGAGGAGGTCGATGAGTATGTGCCGATCACTCCTCTCACTACTCCAAGTTTGGTGCCTGTAGAGAAGCCCAATGTGGTGTATGAATCAAAGAAGTTGAGCGCTGGCAAGAGTGCGGTGCAGCTGATGACGATCGCGTCGATGTCGATCACGCCTGAGGTGCATGCTGCACGCACCCCGGGGCATGCAGCGACGGACAAGCCAATCGGTGTAGCACGCACGCCTGGGCAGCGGCCTGCGGCGTCGAGCGGCCCAGCAACACCGGTGGTAACGGGCGGCCCAACAACGCCATTGGGAGGAAAGCACAGCTGCGGCTCGGCCCTTTCTACATGGATTTGGCAGCGCCATGCATGCGCACAAAGCGACACCGACGTCCACGACGATCAAGTCGATCAAGCATGCTAAGGTGAACAAATCACCATCTGTATGTCTAGCTAATAACATTTGCGATGAAAATTTTGAACAAACAACTCATGATTTACAGGGAGACTATCTATCTGCTTCTACCCCGGTTGGTATGAATAAGGAGGTGCCGAATAAACTGTTTTATACTCAAGAGCAAATTGTTGCTTTTGGGGGGATTCAGGAATAGTCGAGGCGTGATGTGCGGTCGAGTGGAAGACTGCGGACTCAGCCTAATGCCGACATGACGCAAATGGAGAGGGCGATGATGATCGCCAAAAAGCGTGCGGAAATGCCAGTGATAGGTATGTCGATACCGAAACCAACCTCCATTATGTCTTTTTCCGATGATCAAATTATTGGTAATGCTCAGTCGTTGGGGGTTTCTTTGGGTAATTCTCGTTCTGAGTGCATTAAGGCGGCAAAGCTAATAAAAGATTATGAGTTACAGAGATCAATAACTATGTTAAAATGCACTGACCAATTAGGCAAAAATACTGAAGGTGCTTCCTTTTGTTTGGCGGTATCACGAGCGTCTGATCTATGTGATGATTTGGAAGGCGAGGAGGACCTCTTGAGAGATGGTGAGGTTGACATTCGTTAGGCTATTACTAGGGAGAAAAAAATTCGTAAGAAGAAATCGTATGACAAGAAAAATGTTAGGAGGAGTAACCCTATTAGAATTAAACCATCCAAATTACAATAAAAAATCTTAAAGGAATGACTTGGAATAGTGAGGGGTTTAGATATCCAAGAAAACATATATTTGTGAAAGAATCGATTAGGAAGTATGACCTTGATTTTATTGCCTTACTAGAGACAGGACGGTCTAATTTTGCAGTTCATTTCTTAAGAGATTTAGCAGCGGGCAAGGAGTTTGCATGGTTTTGCTTACCACCTCATGGAAGGTAGGGAAGAATTCTAGTAAGGATTAACACGACCACTTTGGTGGTCAATAGGGTAGATAGTGGAGACTACTGTGTGAAGTTGTCAATCACTTCTAAAATCGATGGTTTTCAGTGGTTGCTTGTGCCGGTATATGGTGCTGCACAAGATAAGAATAAATATGAATTTCTTGCAGAATTAGTGAGGACTTGTGAATCTAAAACAATACCTTTGTTACTAGCCGGGGACTTTAATATTTTTAGAAAACCAGAGGATAAAAGTAATGAGAATTTCAATCCCCGCTGGCCATTTATTTTTAATGCGATCATTGAGAATCTTAATCTACGAGAAATTGCTTTGTCTGGGCGACAATTTACCTGGGCAAGTAGAATGGAGACCCCTACATACGAAAAATTGGATAGAGTACTTGCGAGTGTCGAGTGGGAACAGAAGTTCCCTTTGGTCACTGTTCGGGCTTTGACTCGCTCTGGATCGGATCATACTCCGCTTTTGATTGATGCAGGGATCCATGCACATGTAGGTAATAACCGCGTTTCGCGTTTGAGTTGGCTTGGTTAGAACATGACGGGTTTTATGAGCTCATTGCGACTGAATGGGCAGCTGGCCCCCTTGGAAAAACACCAATTCAAAGTTGGCAAAATAATATTAGGCATTTGCACCGCTTTTTACGAGGTTGGACAAAGAATTTAAGCAGAAAATACAAGAGGGAGAAGTAACAGTTGTTGAACATTATAGATATGTTGGACATTAAGGGGGAAACTATGCCGCTATCAATAGTGGAACACAATGAATTAAAAAAGCCAATGAAAAGTTGAATAAACTACGTCGTGACGAAGAGATTAATGTGGCGGAAAGGGCTAAAGTAAAATACATTCAGGAAGGGGCGATAATACTAAATATTTCCATTTCATAGCTAAATGGTAAACATAGAAAAAAGAAAATTTATCAACTTGAATAAGATGATGGTACCATTGTCGGAGATGATAATCTAAGGGTTTACATTTCGGAGTATTATAAAAAGTTGTTTGGTGATCCAGAGCCTAGTTCGGTATCGTTAGACGAAGATAGAACTGAAGATATTCCGCAATTGTCAGCGGAGGAGAATAGAGTGTTAGTTGCGAACTTCTCGATGGAGGAGGTTCATGACGATATTTTCCAGATGGAGCATAATAAATCACCTGGACCGGATGGATTTCCTGCGAAGTTTTATCAACACTTTTGGGGGTTATTAAGAATGATCTGATGGCTTTATTTGAGAGCTTTCAGAAAGGGGATTTGCATCTATATAAGCTGAATTTTGGGGTGATTACTTTACTACCTAAAAAAGAAAACGCAACTCAGATTCAACAATATAGGATGATATGCTTGCTCAATGTGAGTTTCAAAATATTTACTAAAGTTGCGACAATCTGTACCGCTGAGGTAGCTAAAAAGGTAATTAGACCTACACAGACGGTGTTTATTCCTGGAAGACATATTCTAGAGGGAGTGGTAGTTATACATGAGACGATACATGAAATGCATAGACGAAAACTTGATGGTCTGGTTCTTAAAATTGATTTGAAAAAGGCATATGATAAGGTTAAATGGCCCTTTTGCAACAAGTTCTTCGTATGAAGGGTTTTGATCCTATTTGGTGCGACAGAATAAAACAATATGTGCAAGGCGGGAGTGTTGGTATAAGGGTTAACGATGTTAGTGGGCACAATTTTCAAACCAGGAAGGGATTACGCCAGGATCACCCTTTATCCCCAATTCTTTTCAATATTGTCGCTGATATGTTAGCGATTCTGATTGCTATGGCTAAGGATGAAGGTAAAGTGGGGAGTTTGTTGCCTCATCTCATTGATGGTGGAATCTCTATTTTATAATATGCGGATGATACAATTTTATTTCTGGAACATGATATTGCTAAGGCCGTCAATATGAAATTAGTCCTATGCATTTTTGAACAACTATCGGGTTTAAAAATAAACTTCCATAAGAGTGAAATTTTTGCATTTGGCAAGGCAAAGGATATAGAGGACCAATACAGACACATTTTTGGATGTGAGTCTGGAACTTTACCTTTAAAGTACTTGGGGATTCCGGTACATTATAGGACTTTGAGGAATGCGGAGTGGAATCCTATTGAAACTCGGTTTGCCTCCAAATTGGGGTTGTGGCGTAGTAAATTGTTGTCTTATGGTGACAGGTTGGTTCTGATTAATTCGATTCTTACAAGTCTTGCAATGTTTATGCTCTCCTTCTTGGAAATCCCAATTGAGGTGAGGAAGAGGTTAGATTATTATAGATTAAAAAATTTCTGGCAATCTGATGAACACAAGAAAAAATATAGATTATCTAAATGGAATATTCTGTGTAGACCGAAGGATCAAGGTGGGTTGGGAATTGAAGTACTGAAATTAAAGAACAAATGTTTACTAAGAAAATGGTTGTTTAAACTTCTTTCAGAGGAGGGTATGTGACAGCAGCTTTTATGTAACAAGTATCTTAAAAACAAAACACTTGCACAAGTGGAGGTCAAACCGACTGATTCTCCTTTTTGGAAGGGTCTCATGCATGTTAAAGATGATTTCTTCCAGAGAGATTATTTCAGAGTAGGGGAAGGAACATCTGTTAGGTTCTGGGAGGATGTGTGGCTGGGAGATACGCCACTATCTCATCAATATCCGGCACTATATAATATTGTTCAACATAAAAATGTGTTAGTATCGACTGTGTTCGCTACTGATCCTATTAATATTTCTTTTAGAAGAGGTTTGAATGATAATAAGTGGGTCCAATGGTTACATCTATGCCAACGATTAATTAGAATTGATTTAACACCTGAGCCTGATAAGTTTATTTGGAAGCTTACGGACTCAGACATTTTTTCGGTCAAGTCTGTGTACCTTGATTGGATGAATGGCCATACTATCTATCTTGGCATGTATCTATGGAAGTTAAAGATTTCTTTGAAAATTAAATTTTTTATGTGGTTCCTTAGTAATAAAGTGCTCTTAACTAAGGATAATTTAGCTAAACGGAAGTGAAAAGGATGCCAAAAATGTTGTTTCTGTGATTCCATGGAAACTGTTAATCATTTTTTTCTTGATTGCCCTTTTGCGAAGATAATTTGACGTATGATGTACCTTGCTTATAACATTCCCCCACTAGCTAATATTACTAATATGTTCGGTAGATGGCTGAATGGGGTGAGGAAAGAGGACAAACAAAAAATTAGAATAGGTGTTTCAGCTCTTTGTTGGGCTATTTGAAGAACTAGAAATGATATTATCTTAAACAAACAGAGTGGAACTAATTTTTTGCAGGTTATCCGGCGAGCTGCCCATTAATTTAGCAATGGGTTTTACTTCTCCCAGTGGAGCAGCGGGAGGATATGGTTATTGGATGCAACCGGATGATAGTGGTTGCTCAGGACTTCTTTTTCCAGGCTACTGATAGCGGCATCTTAATAGAATAGTAATGCATAGTTTTTCTATTTGCCATATTTTCAGTTGGTTGATTCTTGATCGACCTTAACTCTTCCGTGGTTGTAATAAGTGATGATGGATTGGTTGTGACTTGATACTTTGTTTTAATAAAGCAAGCCGTGTGCATCTATTGATGCAGAGGCTGGGGCTATGCTCTTTTATCGAAAAAAAAAACGTTATGATGGACCAACCGACCATTGTACTTGTACCCTGTACCATATAAATACATACCAGGCCGGACCATGTTGGTACCGAGGGCTACCCTGACACCACTGCTCGTTCACGTTTTCATGGCGTACGTGCTGCAGACGTCGGGTGTAACCCAACTCTGTTAGGGTAATCCGGTCACTAGTCTCTTTCCAAGTGGAGCAACCTGCTTCAACGACACGGCCTAGAACAATAGGGAACATGGCAGTATCCAAACGGAGCCGGCCGGCAACGACGTATGTCCTCTTCTATGCGAACTGATTCTCCAATACACCCTTACAAGAACCATTAAGAAAAGAGGATGGTACTGCGTTGGCACCTGGATGTATAATACCATAACCCTGTTAAACATGGAAATCACATCATTATCACTGACGTGAGTAGCATGATCGCTTTCTTTGACGATTGGTGTAGCCAAAATTGAATGGTTGAACAATGGTTCTATACTGAAACGTATGTGTTATCAATGTTTTTGTGTTCTTTATTTGGACGACAGACCGCAAAGGTGGTATCAAGGTGTTGACACTTGGAAAATAGAGGACATGAAGCCACCGCTGAGCAAACATGGAAAACAACATGGAAAGCAACGAGCACGCACTCGTAGAAAATTTTAAACTTAAACTACCAGAAGACGGCAATCCAACGCTAATGACAGTATATATCTAGCGCCCACTTACTTATCAAGGAAACAATTTTCTTATGGCATGACAGATTGACGGACAATTCTTATGATCGTGTAGCCGTATATAAGTTGGATGACAGACCTGAATCTCCAGACATCTAATTAAGTTTCTAAGAGCGATCAATTTCTATGCCAATGCTACACCATTTTAGGTAGTAGGACATAAGCAAGTTCTTCTGTACATACTTCTTCATGGAGAAGAAGCAAGAGATAGCGGCATCCGCTGGTGAGAAAGCTCCGGAGCAGCACGCCATTGATGTAGTCCCCGACCAGCATGGCGACGCCAAAGGCACTGTTGTTGATGCTGGCGGCGATGTCGAGAAGGAGAGATTGGTCGTTGTCGAGGAGCCCCAGAAGAAGAAGAGCACGAGGGTGGCAGCTCTTGATGCCTTCAGAGGGCTCACCATTGTGGTACGTACTACCTATGTCCCTCCCTATAAAGACATGTAATTTCTTGTTCTGAAGTGACTAAGCCACCATATGAACTGTCTGCTGAGAGTTCCCTACGTGGGTGCAGGTGATGATACTGGTAGACGATGCCGGCGGGGTTTACGAGCGGATCGACCATTCACCATGGGACGGCTGCACCCTGGCCGACTTTGTCATGCCTTTCTTCCTCTTCATCGTTGGTGTCGCAATCGCCTTCGCCATGAAGGTTCTTAAGCGCGCCACTTTGTGAAATAAATTCTTGCACATAAGTAGATTTTGTGAACTGATCATCAGGATGAATATGTCTGCAGAGAGTTCCGAAAAAGCGTGAGGCTGTGAAAAAAGTCAGCGTCAGAACACTGAAAATGCTCTTCTGGGGCATACTACTGCAAGGTAATTGAAGTCTTATGTATAGATAAATTGCATGAATCAGTCTATCAAAATGTTGCTTGAGTTCAAACAATATTTGATACTGTCGAATTCGATGTGTGACACCAATATAGGTGGATACTCACACGCTCCGGACGACCTCGCATATGGAGTGGACATGAAGGTGATAAGATGGTGTGGCATCCTCCAGGTTCAGTTCATTTACCAAATTTTGTTCTTCATTTCATCCATCTTAGTCTGAATTAGAATTATAACACAGAGTTCTTTCATTATGTTTGACGATGGTTTATCAGAGAATAGCCTTGGTGTACTTCGTGGTTGCTCTCATAGAAGTGTTCACCATAAAGGTGCGGCCTAACACAGTCCAGTCCGGTCCTTACGCCATCTTCAGTGCCTACCGGTGGCAATGGTACAGCAATAATTAATCAATACTTGGCTAGCACTGTAAACTGCATTTTCTCGATTTTTCATGTGCCTGAGTATGATGTGAAATTTCTTGCCATTCCTGACAACCAACAGGTTAGGCGGCTTCATCGTGCTCGTCATATACATGGTGACCGTATACTCGGCGTATGTCCCAGATTGGAGCTACGTCTACCATTTGGAGGGTGATATCGATGATGGGAAGCTATTTACGGTACTTGGAGCTTACCTTAAGGATGACTCATCCCTGTTGATTATTTTCGTAAATGATACAGTACTTGCGTTTATAGGTACAATGTGATGTAAGGGGCCATGTAGACCCAGCTTGCAATGCAGTCGGCTATGTTGATAGGATGGTCTGGGGGATTAATCATCTCTACACGCAGCCTGTGTGGATCCGAACCAAGGTAGAACTGTAATCTTGATGTGTTAAGACCTTTTTCGTTGTCGCATTACAGTATAAGTATCTACAAGAAACATTTACTTATTTGCTAAACGGTAGTACCACACATCAAGATTCAAGTCTGACAATGTGTGTGCACTGAAATAACCGTGATCAGGAGTGTACATTTAGCTCACCAGAAATGGGTAAGCTCCGAGACGATGCTCCAGCATGGTGCCGTGCGCCATTCGAACCAGAAGGGCTGTTAAGGTTGGAGATCTGACATGGCTAATGTTGAATTAATCTTAGTTGCATCTTTTGTTCTTATCACCCATTCAAGTATCTTTTCATGTTTTATATTTCAGTTCGATAGCATCAATCCTATCAGGGATAATTGGAATCCACTATGGCCATGTTCTAATCCATTTCAAGGTTATAATCCAAAACATTGTACTAGTACCACTGACTTATGAAAATGCAACTTTGAAATAAGTTTCTAAATAACAGACCCATAAGGAGAGACTGAAACACTGGCTTTCGATGGGATTTTCTCTCCTTTTGCTCGGAATTCTTCTCCACTTCACAAAAGGTACTACTTCAGAAAATGTATTTCTGACACATGAGTTTTTTTTTGGAACCTATGAACTCTGAATTTACATCCTTCACTCTCCTATTGTAGCTATTCCAATCAACAAACAACTCTACAGCTTGAGCTATGTTTGCTTCACGGGCGGTGCAGCTGGAATCATTCTTTCGGCTTTCTACATACTGGTATATGTGGTTATGATGCGAACTACTTAGGAAATGAAATATCTTCAATTCTATCATCTCACTATGAGTTAATCCTTTCTTTGTCTCACTAATAGATTGATGTCTGGGGCCTGAGAATACCATTCTTGTTCCTCGAGTGGATCGGCATGAATGCCATGCTTGTGTTCGTTCTAGGAGCACAGGGAATACTTGCTGGATTTGTGAATGGATGGTACTATGGGTCAGAAGATAACAATCTTGTAAGTAATGTGTGAGTTTAATTTGATATAAGCAACATGAAGACATTTGGAGCCTGCTTTTTGATAGGCTTAATTTGTTTGTTTTTTATTTGTTCAGGTTAACTGGATCCAACAGCATGTGTTTATCAATGTCTGGCATTCAGTTAGGCTCGGATCTCTGCTGTATGTCATATTTGGAGAGATCCTCTTCTGGGGTGTTGTCTCTGGCATCTTGCACAAGTTTGGGATTTACTGGAAACTATGAGACTTCCGGATGAAGAAAAAGCAATATCTGTTATTTTTCCAGCAGTAAATTATGTTTATGTAGCATTACTTTGTACTATGGGTTTAAAACTGTGATATAAGTCTTCTTGCCATTGTCGAATTTGAACTTGCTCAAAAAAATTCTTCTAAAACGTAATAAATGTGTAAGTTCAGAACTTGAGACTGGGCAGATACCAAAGAACCGTAACCACCCTCTGAGGGCAAGGTGGCCAGCCTTGGTCAACTAGAGCTGACTGATGGCATTAGGAAAAAAAAAAATACAAATCAATGGTCAGATCCAAACAATAGCAGTCAATAGGTTATGGATTCTTAGGGACAACTGAGGCTGTTAAGCTTATCCAAATCAGTCACGACAATGCAGTGTCTGGAGAACATGGGCAACTTGCCACTGGGATCAGGGATCATCAGACACGCTTGCCTGTCCTAGCTGCTTTTCTATTCATTATCTGCTTGCGAGCAAGTGTAGACCTCCATCCATGCATAAACCGAAATGCCGGCAACGCCAAATTGGCACTAGAATCTGATCATCTATGCACAACGTAAAGATGTGTTCTTGTTCTTATCTGCGACTCCAATTTCTGGTATCATTCGGAAGAAACAAACCAGAAGGCGGCACTCTCTGCTCTCGTATCCTATTCCAGCTAATCGAGCATCATTTTGTTGTTTTCCTTTATTCATTTTTTATTAAGCTGAGATGTCAAGTGTTATTCGTCGTCTGTAAGAACAAGAAGTCTTTGTTGTCAACTATTAGGACACCATAGGGCACAAGAATTTCCAAATGTTGCCCAGCGACCATGTTTCCAAGGAGACGATAGTTAACCATTACAGTCCATGAGCAGTTTGTGGTACTCTTTTTTTATAGTATTATGATACTCTGTTCTCCACACCTACCGTTACAAATAATGCAATTCTCTCTTCGTATTATGGTGTGATCTGCTATGCTGTCAACTTGTCATGTGTCAAGAACAAGTTCCTGTTTCGAATTGTTAAGCCACTATGCTGACATCTGTCATGGGGCCTAAATTTTCTCAATGTTGTCTAGTAGCCTATGCCTATGCCACTAATAAACTTAACGAGAATTTTAACAAGCCAAGATTACTGATACAATACTAGCATTTTAACTATTTGGTCTCTTACATGCATACTAACGTCTCTGTGCCACTAAACGCATGCATGGATACCTTACTAATTCAAGTCTCAGTTTAGCACAAACAAAGAATACGGTGTAAACTTCTGCTAGTAGCATGGACTGAAACCTTGGATGCTGGATGGGTTTCTGTCAGACTGCTATGTCTTGGCCATAAGTTCCCATGTTACCAGCTCGTCAGTGACTCAATGTCAGAGTCACCTATCTCTGAAAGTCTGAGTGTGTATCTCCTGATCTGCCATGCATTAACTAGTTGCACGCAACATGATGCAGATGCTGTCATGAACACTGTGAGATCAGAGAGCAATTGATGAGTCAACCAACTCTGCATATGTATTAAAACATGCATACCGTTGTGAAGAGGAATAAATAGTCTGGTCAAACAGTAGCGTCGATGGACCAACAGTCATGGATTTAAGAAAAACTTATCAGCTTCGTTGAAAATATCAAGTAAAATTAAACTCCTAAAACGTCTTATATTTAGGAATGGAGGGATTAGTTAGTATGATTAAAATACCACTAAAGATAAAAAAATGTGGTTTCTCAATAACAAGATTTTGCTAACTAAAGATAATCTTGCAAGAAGGAATTGGAAGGGTTGTACGAAATGCTGTTTTTTGGTGCTCAAGAATCCATTGAACATTTATTTATAGCTTGCCCGTTTGCAAAACTTTTTTGGCGGATGGTGTATTTTGCTTTTGACATCCCACCTCCAGCTAACATTACCAATATGTTTGGCAATGGGTTAAATGGAGTTGACAAAAAAGCAAAGGATCGAATACACATTGGTGTGTCCGCTCTATGCTGGTCAATATGGAGGTGTGATACGCGTACAGCACGCGTCCGTTGGGAACCCCAAGAGGAAGGTGTGATGCGTACAGCGGCAAGTTTTCCCTCAGTATGAAACCAAGGTTTATCGAACCAGTAGGAGCCAAGAAGCACGTTGAAGGTTGATGGCGGCGGGATGTAGTGCGGCGCAACACCAGAGATTCAGGCGCCAACGTGGAACCTGCACAACACAACCAAAGTACTTTGCCCCAACGAAACAGCGAGGTTGTCAATCTCACCGGCTTGCTGTAACAAAGGATTAGATGTATAGTGTGGATGATGATTGTTTGCAGAAAACAGTAAAACAGTATTGCAGTAGATTGTATTTCAGTATAGAGAATTGGACCGGGGTCCACAGTTCACTAGAGGTGTCTCTCCCATAAGATAAACAGCATGTTGGGTGAACAAATTACAGTTGGGCAATTGACAAATAAAGAGGGCATGACCATGCACATACATATTATGATGAGTATTGTGAGATTTAATTGGTCATTACGACAAAGTACATAGACCGCTATCCAGCATGCATCTATGCCTAAAAAGTCCACCTTCGAGGTTATCATCCGAACCCCTCCGGTATTAAGTTGCTAACAACGGACAATTGCATTAAGTATTGCGCGTAATGTAATCAATAACTACATCCTTAGACATAGCATCAATGTTTTATCCCTAGTGGCAACAAGCACATCCATAATCTTAGAGATTTCGTCACTTCCCAGATTCACGGAGACATGAACCCACTATCGAGCATAAATACTCCCTCTTGGAGTTACAAGCATCTACTTGGCCGGAGCATCTACTAGTAACGGAGAGCATGCAAGATCATAAACAACACATAGACATAACTTTGATAATCAACATAACAAGTATTCTCTATTCATCGGATCCCAACAAACACAACATATAGAATTACAGATAGATGATCTTGATCATGTTAGGCAGCTCACAAGATCCGACAATTAAGCACAATGGGGAGAAGACAACCATCTAGCTACTGCTATGGACCCATAGTCCAGGGGTAGACTACTCACACATCACTCCGGAGGCGACCATGGCGGCGTAGAGTCCTCCGGGAGATGAATCCCCTCTCCGGCAGGGTGCCGGAGGCGATCTCCTGAATCCCCCGAGATGGGATTGGCGGCGGCGGCGTCTCAGTAAGGTTTTCCGTATCGTGGCTCTCGGTACTGGGGGTTTCGCGATGGAGGCTTTAAGTAGGCGGAAGGGCAGGTCAAGAGGCGGCACGAGGGCCCCACACTACAGGTCGGCGCGGCACCTCGTGGCCCCACTTCGTCTCCTCTTCGGTCTTCTGGAAGCTTCGTGGCAAAATAGGACCCTGGGCGTTGATTTCGTCCAATTCCGAGAATATTTCGTTACTAGGATTTCTGAAACCAAAAACAGCGACATGACAAGCGGCACTTCGGCATCTTGTTAATAGGTTAGTTCCGGAAAATGCACGAATATGACATAAAGTGTGCATAAAACATGTAGATATCATCAATAATGTGGCATGGAACACAAGAAATTATCGATACGTCGGAGACGTATCAGCATCCCCAAGCTTAGTTACTGCTCGTCCCGAGCGAGTAAAACGATAACAAAGATAATTTCGGAGTGACATGCCATCATAACCTTGATCATACTATTTGTAAAGCATATGTAGTGAATGCAGCGATCAAAACAATGTATATGACATGAGTAAACAAGTGAATCATATAGCAAAGACTTTTCATGAATAGTACTTCAAGACAAGCATCAATAAGTCTTGCATAAGAGTTAACTCATAAAGCAATAATTCAAAGTAAAAGCATTGAAGCAACACAAAGGAAGATTAAGTTTCAGCGGTTGCTTTCAACTTGTAACATGTATATCTCATGGATATTGTCAACATAGAGTAATATAATAAGTGCAATATGCAAGTATGTAGGAATCAATGCACAGTTCACACAAGTGTTTGCTTCTTGAGGTGGAGAGAAATAGGTGAACTGACTCAACATAAAAGTAAAAAGAATGGTCCTTCAAAGAGGAAAAGCATCGATTGCTATATTTGTGCTAGAGCTTTGATTTTGAAAACATGAAACAATTTTGTCAACGGTAGTAATTAAGCATATGTATCATGTAAATTATATCTTACAAGTTGCAAGCCTCATGCATAGTATACTAATAGTGCCCGCACCTTGTCCTAATTAGCTTGGACTACCGGATCATCGCAATGCACATGTTTTAACCAAGTGTCACAAAGGGGTACCTCTATGCCGCTCTGTACAAAGGTCTAAGGAGAAAGCTCGCATTGGATTTCTCGCTATTGATTATTCTCAACTTAGACATCCATACCGGGACAACATAGACAACAGATAATGGACTCCTCTTTTATGCATAAGCATGTAACAACAATTAATAATTTTCTCATATGAGATTGAGGATATATGTCCAAAACTGAAACTTCCACCATGAATCATGGCTTTAGTTAGTGGCCCAATGTTCTTCTCTAAAAATATGCATGCTTAACCATAAGGTGGTAGATCTCCCTTACTTCAGACAAGACGAACATGCATAGCAACTCACATGAAATTCAACAAAGAGTAGTTGATGGCGTCCCCGAGTGAACATGGTTATCGCACAACGAGCAACTTAATAAGAGATAAAGTGCATAAGTACATATTCAATACCACAATAGTTTTTAAGCTATTTGTCCCATGAGCTATATATTGTAAAGGTGAATGATGGGATTTAAAGGTAGCACTCAAGCAATTTACTTTGGAATGGCGGAGAAATACCATGTAGTAGGTAGGTATGGTGGACACAAATGGCATAGTGGTTGGCTCAAGTATTTTGGATGCATGAGAAGTAATCCCTCTCGATACAAGGTTTAGGCTAGCAAGGCTATTTGAAACAAACACAAGGATGAACGGTGCAGCAAAACTCACATAAAAGACATATTGTAAACATTATAAGACTCTACACCGTCTTCCTTGTTGTTCAAACTCAATACTAGAAATTATCTAGACTTTAGAGAGACCAAATATGCAAACCAAATTTTAGCATGCTCTATGTATTTCTTCATTAATGGGTGCAAAGTATATGATGCAAGAGCTTAAACATGAGCACAACAATTGCCAAGTATCACATTACCCAAGACATTTATAGCAATTACTACATGTATCATTTTCCAATTCCAACCATATAACAATTTAACGAAGGAGAAACTTTGCCATGAATACTATGAGTAGAAACTAAGGACATACTTGTCCATATGCTACAGCGGAGCGTGTCTCTCTCCCATACAGTGAATGCTAGGATCCATTTATTTAAACAAAAACAAAAAACAAAAACAAACCGACGCTCCAAGAAAGCACATAAGATGTGATGGAATAAAAATATAGTTTCAGGGGAGGAACCTGATAATGTTGTCGATGAAGAAGGGGATGCCCAAGGCATCCCCAAGCTTAGACGCTTGAGTCTTCTTGATATATGCTGGGGTGAACCACCGGGGCATCCCCAAGCTTAGAGCTTTCACTCTCCTTGATCATATTGCATCATACTCCTCTCTTGATCCTTGAAAACTTCCTCCACACCAAACTTAGAACAACTCATTAGAGGGTTAGTGGACAATAAAAATAACATGTTCAGAGGTGACACAATCATTCTTAACACTTCTGGACATTGCATAAAGCTACTGGACATTAATGGATCAAAGAAATTCATCCAACATAGCAAAAGAGGCAATGCGAAATAAAAGGCAGAATCTGTCAAAACAGAACAGTTCGTATTGACGAATTTTATCGAGGCACCAGACTTGCTCAAATGAAAATGCTCAAATTGAATGAAAGTTGCGTACATATCTGAGGATCACTCACGTAAATTGGCATAATTTTCTGAGTTACCTACAGAGAATTTTGCCCAGATTCGTGACAGCAAAGAAATCTGTTTCTGCGCAGTAATCCAAATCTAGTATGAACTTTACTATCAACGACTTTACTTGGCACAACAAAACACTAAACTAAGATAAGAAGAGGTTGCTACAGTAGTAAACAACTTCCAGGACACAAAATAAAAACAAAGTACTGTAGTAAAAACCATGGGTTGTCTCCCATAAGCGCTTTTCTTTAACGCCTTTCAGCTAGGCGCAGAAAGTGTGTATCAAGTATTATCAAGAGACGAAGTGTCAACATCATAATTTGTTCTAATAATAGAATCAAAAGGTAACTTCATTCTCTTTCTAGGGAAGTGTTCCATACCTTTCTTGAGAGGAAATTGATATTTTATATTACCTTCCTTCATATCAATGATAGCACCAACGAGTTCGAAGAAAAGGTCTTCCCAATATAATGGGACAAGATGCATTGCATTCAATATCCAAGACAACAAAATCAACGGGGACAAGGTTATTGTTAACGGTAATGCGAACATTATCAACTTTCCCCAAAGGTTTCTTTGTAGAATGATCAGCAAGATTAACATCCAAATAACAATTTTTCGGCGGTGGCAAGTCAAGCATATTATAAATTTTCTTAGGCATAACGGAAATACTTGCACCAAGATCACATAAGGCATTACAATCAAAATCTTTAACCTTCATCTTAATGATGGGCTCCCAACCATCCTCTAGCTTTCTAGGAATAGAGGCTTCGCGCTCTAGTTTCTCTTCTCTAGCTTTTATGAGAGCATTTGTAATATGTTGCGTGAAAGCCAAATTTATAGCACTAGCATTAGGACTTTTAGCAAGTTTTTGCAAGAACTTTATAACTTCAGAGATGTTGCAATCATCAAAATTTAAACCATTATAATCTAAAGCAATGGGATCATCATCCCCAATGTTGGAAAAAAATTCAGCAGCTTTATCACAGGCAGTTTCAGCAGTTTTAGCAGTCAGACAGTTTCTCGCGCTTTGCATCAGAAGTGGAAACATTGCTAACACCAATTCTTTTATTAATAATAGTAGGAGGTGCAGCAACTTGTGTAGCATTAGCATTACTAGTGGTGGTAATAGTCCAAACTTTAGCTACATTCTTCTCTTTAGCTAGTTTTTCATTTTCTTCTCTATCCCACCTAGCACGCAATTCAGCCATCAATCTTATATTCTCATTAATTCTAACTTGGATGGCATTTGTTGTAGTAACAATTTTATTATGATGATTCTCATTAGGCATAACTTTCGATTTCAAAAGATCAACATCAGCAGCAAGACTATCGACTTTAGAAGCAAGTATATCAATTTTCCTAAGCTTTTCTTCAACAGATTTGTTAAAAGCAGTTTGTGTACTAATAAATTCTTTAAGCATGGTTTCAAGTCCAGGGGGTGAATTCCTATTATTGTTGTAAGAATTCCCATAAGAATTAGCATAACCGTTACCATTATTATAAGGATATGGCCTATAGTTATTACTAGAATTGTTCCGATAAGCATTGTTGTTGAAATTATTATTTTTAATGAAGTTTACATCAACATGTTCTTCTTGGGCAACCAATGAAGCTAACGGAACATTATTAGGATCAACATTAGTCCTATCATTCACAAGCATAGACATAATAGCATCAATCTTATCACTCAAGGAAGAGGTTTCTTCGACAGAATTTACTTTCTTACCTTGTGGAGCTCTTTCCGTGTGCCATTCAGAGTAATTGATCATCATATTATCAAGAAGCTTTGTTGCTTCACCAAGAGTGATGGACATAAAGGTACCTCCAGCAGCTGAATCCAATAAATTCCGCGAAGAAAAATTCAGTCCTGCATAAAAGGTTTGGATGATCATCCAAGTAGTCGATCCATGGGTTGGGCAATTTTTAACTAGGAGATTTCATTCTTTCCCATGCTTGTGCAACATGCTCAGTATCTAATTGTTTAAAATTCATTATGCTACTCCTCAAAGATATAATTTTAGCAGGGGGATAATATCTACCAATAAAAGCATCCTTGCATTTAGTCCATGAATCAATACTATTCTTAGGCAGAGATAGCAACCAATTTTTAGCTCTTCCTCTTAATGAGAAAGGAAACAATTTCAATTTAATAATATCACCATCTACATCTTTATATTTTTGCATTTCACATAATTCAACAAAATTATTAAGATGGGCAGCAGCATCATCAGAACTAACACCAGAAAATTGCTCTCGCATAACAAGATTCAGTAAAGCGAGGTTTAATTTCAAAGAATTCTGCTTGTAGTAGCAGGTGGAGCAATAGGTGTGCATAAGAAATCATTATTATTTGTGGTTGTGAAGTCACACAACTTAGTATTTTCAGGAGTACCCATTTTAGCAACAGTAAATAAAGCAAACTAGATAAAGTAAATGCAAGTAACTAATTTTTTTTTGTGTTTTTGATATAGTAAACAAGATAGCAAATAAAGTAAAACTAGCAACTAATTTTTTTGTATTTTGATTTAGTGCAGCAAACAAAGTAGTAAATAAAACTAAGCAAGACAAAATCAAAGTAAAGAGATTGGGAAGTGGAGACTCCCCTTGCAGGCGTGTCTTGATCTCCCGGCAACGGCGCCGGAAAAAGAGCTTGATACGCGTACAAGCACGCGTCCGTTGGGAACCCCAAGAGGAAGGTGTGATGCGTACAGCGGCAAGTTTTCCCTCGGTATGAAACCAAGGTTTATCGAACCAGTAGGAGCCAAGAAGCACGTTGAAGGTTGATGGCGGCGGGATGTAGTGCGGCGCAACACCAGAGATTCCGGCGCCAACGTGGAACCTGCACAACACAACAAAAGTACTTTGCCCCAACGAAACAGCGAGTTTGTCAATCTCACCGGCTTGCTGTAACAAAGGATTAGATGTATAGTGTGGAAGATGATTGTTTGCAGAAAACAGTAAAACGAGTATTGCAGTAGATTGTATTTCAGTATAGAGAATTGGACCGGGGTCCACAGTTCACTAGAGGTGTCTCTCCCATAAGATAAACAGCATGTTCGGTGAACAAATTACAGTTGGGCAATTGACAAATAAAGAGGGCATGACCATGCACATACATATTATGATGAGTATTGTGAGATTTAATTGGTCATTACGACAAAGTACATAGACCGCTATCCAGCATGCATCTATGCCTAAAAAGTCCACCTTCGAGGTTATCATCCGAACCCCCTCCGGTATTAAGTTGCTAACAACGGACAATTGCATTAAGTATTGCGCGTAATGTAATCAATAACTACATCCTTAGACATAGCATCAATGTTTTATCCCTAGTGGCAACAAGCACATCCATAATCTTAGAGATTTC
The DNA here is from genome assembly GCF_022539505.1 of Lolium rigidum. Taxonomy (NCBI): domain Eukaryota; kingdom Viridiplantae; phylum Streptophyta; class Magnoliopsida; order Poales; family Poaceae; genus Lolium; species Lolium rigidum. The sequence continues at coordinate 282,775,169 of NC_061510.1, forward strand.
GTCACTTCCCAGATTCACGGAGACATGAACCCACTATCGAGCATAAATACTCCCTCTTGGAGTTACAAGCATCTACTTGGCCGGAGCATCTACTAGTAACGGAGAGCATGCAAGATCATAAACAACACATAGACATAACTTTGATAATCAACATAACAAGTATTATCTATTCATCGGATCCCAACAAACACAACATATAGAATTACAGATAGATGATCTTGATCATGTTAGGCAGCTCACAAGATCCGACAATTAAGCACAATGGGGAGAAGACAACCATCTAGCTACTGCTATGGACCCATAGTCCAGGGGTAGACTACTCACACATCACTCCGGAGGCGACCATGGCGGCGTAGAGTCCTCCGGGAGATGAATCCCCTCTCCGGCAGGGTGCCGGAGAGCGATCTCCTGAATCCCCGAGATGGGATTGGCGACGGCGGCGTCTCAGTAAGGTTTTCCGTATCATGGCTCTCGGTACTGGGGGTTTCGCGACGGAGGCTTTAAGTAGGCGGAAGGGCAGGTCAAGAGGCGGCACGAGGGCCCCACACTACAGGTCGGCGCGGCCAAGGGCCAGGCCGCGCCGCCCTATGGTGTGGCCACCTCGTGGCCCCACTTCATCTCCTCTTCGGTCTTCTGGAAGCTTCGTGGAAAAATAGGACCCTGGGCGTTGATTTCGTCCAATTCCGAGAATATTTCGTTACTAGGATTTCTGAAACCAAAAACAGCAGAAAACAGACAACTGGCACTTCGGCATCTTGTTAATAGGTTAGTTCCAGAAAATGCACGAATATGACATAAAGTGTGCATAAAACATGTAGATATCATCAATAATGTGGCATGGAACACAAGAAATTATCGATACGTCGGAGACGTATCAAGGTGTCGGAATAATATTGTGTTTAACAATTCAACTTCTTTCAATATTATGCAGGTTATTTATATGGTGGTCCACTGGGTGCAACTGTGGGCGTTACTCCTTCCTCAGGACCAGCGGGTGTTTATGGATACGGGATGCAACCATCTCCAGACGGGCGCACAGGCTACTAGTCGACTACAGGATGCTTAGTTAGCTTAGTTTTCAGATTTTTGATGTTCTCATGGTTGATTGATGTATTGATCATGAGTGATCCGTGAATTTTGTACCACATACTTTTGTTCTACCTTTGAAACTATTAATAAAGACCGTGTGCATCACCACGATGTAGCTGGGGTGATTATCCCCTTTTCGAAAAAAAGTTACACTGGTAGAAAAAGAGGCTTCCGTCCAGCCCCATTAGTCGCGAAAATATAGGAACCGCGACTAATGGAGTCTTTAGTCGCGGTTCGGGAGGCGAACCGCGACCAAAGGGTGGGCCCAGGGCGCTCGGTGGCCAGCTGGTGGACGGGAGGAGCTTTAGTCGCTGGCCAACCGCAACTAAAGGTGCCCGAAGGCTTTTAGTCGCGGTTGGCCAGGCCAACCGCGACTAAAGCCCCACCCCTATATATACCGTTCAGCCCACTGCACTTAGCCATTTGGTGCCACTTCTCTTCACAAACTTCACAAGGGGGTGTTAGGTTTGCTTTTGGCTCCTCTTATGCACACAAAGTGTTTGATGAAATGCCCCAAGAGCATGAAACAAACATGATATGAAGTGTCGGAGCCACACTTGAGCTTCCTCATTTATTTTTTCCTCCTCGATCGCGGTTAGCAACTTGAACCTTTCATATGTGTCATTGATAAAATATGCATGTGTGTAGTTCATTGTTTAATTTCTGTTGTTTGTAGCTAGTTAATTAGTTTAACAAATGCATGATGGTTAATTATATATTTTATATTATAATAATGCAGATGAATCGGCAATGGATGTACGGTAACCGACTCTCCGGCGAGTTCACTACGGGTTTGAAAGATTTCCTCGTAGTGGCTAATGCGAACAAGCGGAAGGGTTTTGTTATCTGTCCATGTGTTGGCTGTAAGAATCGGAAGGGTTACTCTTCCTCAAGAGAAGTTCACCTGCACCTGCTTCGGCACGGTTTCATGCCAAGCTATAATTGTTGGACCAAGCATGGAGAAAGAGGGGTTATAATGGAAGAAGATGAAGAAGGGGATGATTTCATCGATGAAAACTATCTTGCTCATTTCGGTGATACTTTCATGGAGGATGCTGAAGGTGAAGGGGAAGGTGAAGGGGAAGGTGAAGGGGAAGGTGAAGGGGGAGGTGAAGAAGAGGCACGTGATGAGCCTGTTGATGATCTTGGTCGGACCATTGCTGATGCACGGAGACGCTGCGAAACTGAAAAGGGGAGGGAGAATTTGGATTGCATGTTAGAGGATCACAAAAAGTCGTTGTACCCCGGATGCGATAATGGTCTGAAAAAGCTGGGCTGCACACTGGATTTGCTGAAATGGAAGGCATAGGCAGGTGTAGCTGACTCGGCATTTGAAGACTTGCTGAAAATGTTGAAGAATATTTTCCAAAGAATAACGAGTTGCCCGCCAGTACGTACGAAGCAAAGAAGGTTGTCTGCCCTCTAGGTTTAGAGGTTCTGAAGATACATGCATGCATCAACGATCGCATCCTCTACCGCGGTGAATACGAGAATTTGAATGAATGTCCGGTATGCACCGCATTGCGTTATAAGATCGAGGCGATGACCCTGGTGACGATGTTGAGGGCGAGAAACCCGGGAAGAGGGTTCCCGCCAAGGTGATGTGGTATGCTCCTATAATACCACGGTTGAAACGTCTGTTCGGGAACAAAGAGCATGCCAAGTTGTTGCGATGGCACAAAGAGGACCGTAAGTCGGACGGGGAGTTGAGACACCCCGCGAGATGGAGCGCAATGGAGAAAGATCGACAGAGAGTTCAAAGATTTTGCAGGCGACGCAAGGAACATAAGATTTGGTCTAAGTACGAGATGGCATGAATCCTTTTGGCGAGCGAGCTCCAGCCATAGCACACTGGCCCGTGACTCTATGCATCTACAACCTTCCTCCTTGGTTGTGCATGAAGCGGAAGTTCATTATGATGCCGGTGCTCATCCAAGGACCGAAGCAACCCGGCAACGACATCGATGTGTACCTAAGGCCATTAGTTGATGAACTTTTACGGTTGTGGGGCAGACCTGGTGTCCGTGTGTGGGATGAGCACAAAGAAGAGGAATTTGACCTACGAGCGTTGCTTTTCGTAACCATCAACGATTGGCCTGCTCTTAGTAACCTTTCGGGACTGTCAAATAAGGGATACAATGCATGCACGCACTTGCTTACATGAGACTGAAAGTGTACATTTGCCAAATTGTAAGAAGAACGTGTACCTTGGGCATCGTCGATTTCTTCCGAAAATTCATCCGGTAAGAAAGAAAGGCAAGCATTACAACGGCAAGGCGAGATCACCGGCCGAAGCACTGCGGAACGCACCGGTGCTTGAGGTATTTGATATGGTTAAGGATTTGAAAGTCATCTTTGGAAAGGGTCCTGGCGGACAATCAGTTCCGAAGGGAGCCGACGGGCACGCACCCATGTGGAAGAAGAAATCTATATTCGGGAGCTAGAATATTGGAAAGTCCTAGATGTCCGCTCTGCAATCGACGTGATGCATGTTACGAAGAATATTTGCGTGAACCTCCTAAGCTTCTTGGGCGTGTATGGGAAGACAAATGATACAAAGGAAGCACGGCAGGACCATCAACGTTTGGAAGACCCTGATGACCGGCATCCGGAATGGTTTCAAGGTCGTGCCAGCTACGCTCTGACCAAAGAAGAGAAGGTCATATTTTTTGAATGCCTGAGCAGTACGAAGGTCCCGTCTGGATTCTCGTCCAATATAAAGGGAATAATAAACATGGCGGAGAAAAAGTTCCAAAACCTGAAGTCTCACGACTGCCACGTGATTATGACGCAATTGCTTCCGATTGCTTTGAGGGGCTCCTGTCGGAAAATGTTCGAGTAGCCATTGTGAAGCTATGTGCATTCCTCAATGCAATCTCTCGGAAGGTAATCAATCCAGAAGTTCTACCACGGTTACGTAACGATGTGGTCCAATGTCTTGTCGGTTTCGAGTTGGTGTTCCCGCCATCCTTCTTCAATATTATGACGCACCTCCTGGTTCACCTAGTCGAAGAGATTTCCATTCTCGGTCCTGTATTTCTACACAATATGTTCCCCTTCGAGAGGTTCATGGGAGTATTAAAGAAATATGTTCGTAACCGTGCTAGGCCGGAAGGAAGCATCGCCAAGGGCTATGGAAATGAGGAGGTAATTGAGTTTTGTGTTGACTTTATTCCTGACCTTAAGCCGATTGGTCTTCCTCGATCGCGGCACGAGGGGAGACTAAGTGGAAAAGGCACGATCGGAAGGAAATCAACGATATGTATGGACGGCCATTCTTTGACTGAAGCACACCACACAGTTCTGACCAATTCCAGCTTGGTGGCTCCGTACTTTGAGAAACACAAGAATATTTTACGCTCGGACAACCCGGGGAGCTCGAATCCCGGATTAGGAAGGCCCACATGGAGACTTTCGGCTGTTGGTTGAGAAAACATTTAATGAATGACATTGATGTTGTAGATCAGCTGTACATGTTGGCCAAGACACCATCTTTGACTATAACGACTTTCCAAGGGTACGAGATAAATGGGAATACATTTTACACGATCGCCCAAGATAAAAAGAGCACCAACCAAAACAGTGGTGTCCGCTTTGATGCAACCAACCGAGAATGGGCAAAAGGTCACATATTATGGTTACATAGAGGAGATATGGGAACTTGACTATGGACCCTCCTTTAAGGTCCCTTTGTTCCGGTGCAAATGGTTCAAGCTAACGGGAGGTGGGGTAAAGGTGGACCAGCAATACGGAAGGACAATGGTGGATTTCAACAATCTTGGTTAGCTTGACGAACCATTCGTCCTAGCGAAAGATGTCGCTCGGGTTTTCTATGTGAAGGACATGAGTAGCAAACCGAGGAAACGGAAAGATAAGAAAACGATCGGTACATCATGCGATGATCCAAAGCGCCACATTGTTCTTTCGGGGAAAAGAAACATCGTGAGAGTGGAGGACAAGACAGACATGTCGGAAGATTATAATATGTTTGGTGAAATTCCGCCCTTCAAAGTGAACACCGACCCAAGCATTAAGTTAAATGATGAGGATGCTCCATGGATACGGCCCAATCGTAAGCAAGCAGGGACACAAGGGAAGAAATGATGTGTAATAATTTATTGTACCAAACTTTGTTGAACGGATCATGTGAATTATATTATCCGTGATGTGTTTTGATGTCCATTTTCGAATGATTCGATTGATTCGAGATAGCACTGATGATACATGAAATTTGGAGTGATTTAGTCATACTCCTGCCTAGGCGTATAATATGCATACTCGTAGTCTTCATAGCCGCCGCTGTTGTACTGGTAGTCATTGATACGTCTCCGACGTATCGATAATTTCTTATGTTCCATGCCACATTATTGATGATATCTACATGTATTATGCATACTTTATGTCATTATTATGCGTTTTCCGGAACTAACCTATTGACGAGATGCCGAAGGGCCAGTTGCTATTTTCTGCTGTTTTTGGTTTCAGAAATCCTAGTAAGGAAATATTCTCGGAATCGGACGAAATCAATGCCCAGCATCCTATTTTTCCACGAAGCTTCCAGAACACCCGAGAGCCACCAGAGGGGAGCCCTGGTGGGCCCAGATGATAGGGCGGCGCGGCCAGGGCCTGGGCCGCGCCCCCCTACTGTGACACCGCCTCGTCGACCCTCCGACTCCGCCTCTTCGCCTATTTAAAGGTCCCTGACCTAAAACCTCGATACGGAAAAGCCACGGTACGAGAAACCTTCCAGAGCCGCCGCCATCGCGAAGCCAAGATCTGGGGGACAGGAGTCACTGTTCCGGCACGCCGCCGGGACGGGGAAGTGCCCCCGGAAGGCTTCTCCATCAACATCACCGCCATCTTCATCACCGCTACTATCTCCCATGAGGAGGGAGTAGTTCTCCATCGAGGCTAAGGGCTGTACCGGTAGCTATGTGGTTAATCTCTCTCCTATATACTTCAATACAATAATCTCATGAGCTGCCTTACATGATTGAGATTCATATGATGATGATTGTAATCTAGATGTCATTATGCTCGTCAAGTGGGTTTTACTTATGTGATCTCCAGAGACTCCTTGTCCCACGTGTGTAAAGGTGACAGTGTGTGCACCGTGTGGGTCTCTTAGGCTATATTTCACAGAATACTTATTCACTGTTATGAATGGCATAGTGAAGTGCTTATTTATATCCCTTTATGATTGCAATGTGTTTTGTATCACAATATATCTGCGTGCTACTCTAGTGATGTTATTAAAGTAGTTTATTCCTCCTGCACGGTGTAATGGTGACAGTGTGTGCATCGTGTAGTACTTGGCGTAGGCTATGATTGTGATCTCTTGTAGATTATGAAGTTAACTATTGCTATGATAGTATTGATGTGATCTATTCCTCCTTTCGTAGTGTGAAGGTGACAGTGTGCATGCTATGTTAGTACTTGGTTTGTTTTTGTTGATCTGTCATGCACTCTAAGGTTATTTAAACATGAACATTGAATATTGTGGAGCTTGTTAACTCCGGCATTGAGAGTTCGTGTAATCCTACACAGTTAGTGGTGTTCATCATCCAACAAGAGGGTGTAGAGTCTAGCATCTATCTATTTATTATGTTATGTGATCAATGTTGAGAGTGTCCACTAGTGAAAGTATGATCCCTAGGCCTTGTTCCTAAATACGCTATCGCTGCTTGTTTACTTGTTTTCTTGCATCTTTACTTCCTGCAATATTACTACCATCAATCGCACGCCGGCAAGCACTTTTATGGCACCGTTACTACTGCTCATATTCATTCATACCACTTGTATTTCACTATCTCTTCGCCGAACTAGTGCACCTATTAGGTGTGTTGGGGACACAAGAGACTTCTTGCTTTGTGGTTGCGGGGTTGCATGAGAGGGATATCTTTGACCTCTTCCTCCCCGAGTTCGATAAACCTTGGGTGATCCACTTAAGGGAAACTTGCTGCTATTCTACAAACCTCTGCTCTTGGAGGCCCAACACTGTCTACAAGAATAGAAGCACCCGTAGACATCAAGCTATTTTCTTGCGCCGTTGCCGGGGAGGAAAGGTAAAAGGCACTCATACTTCGGTCCCAGGTAACTAAGTACTTTTATGTTGCCGTTGTGCGTGTGCTCGAAGCTATTTCCTTTAGATCCTACAATTGCATCTTTTTGTCTCTTGTTTTACACTAGTAAGTCTTAATGGAAGACAACAACAAAATGAGAGATCTTTATGAACTTTATCTTGAATTGGGACATGATGTGTTTGAAGAGAAAATTAAAAAAACCATGGAACTTATGCATGCTAATGGGAATGTTATTAGTATGAATGCTTTGAACACCATTGTTGCTAATGCTATGGAAGAATTTAAGCTTGGGGAGGTCGGTTTTGATGAAAATGATCTCTTTAGCCCTCCGGGTATTGAGGAGAAAGTTTATGTTGATTATGATATGCCTCCTATATATGATGATTATAATGATAGTGGTCTTTTGGTGCCGCCTACTATGGAGGATAAGTTTAATTATGATTACAATATGCCTCCTATATTTGATGATGAGAATAATAATGATAGCTACTTTGTTGAATCTGCTCCCACTACTACTAATAAAATTGATTATGCCTATGTGGAGAGTAATAATTTTATGCATATAGCTCATGATAAGAATGTTTTATGTGATACTTATATTTTTGAGTTTGTTCATGATGCCTCTGAAAGTTATTATGAGAGAGGAAAATATGGGTGTAGAAATTTTCATGTTACTAAAACACCTCTCTATATGCTGAAATTTTTGAAGTTACACTGGTTTTATCTTCCTATGCTTGTTACTTTGCTCTTCATGAACTTGTTTATTTACAAGATTCCTATGCATAGGAAGCATGTTAGACTTAAATTTGTTTTGAATTTGCTTTTTGATGTTCTCTTTTGCTTCAACTCTTATTTCTTGCGAGTGCATCATTAAAATTGCTGAGCCCATCTTAATGGCTATAAAGAAAGAACTTCTTGGGAGATAACCCATGTGTTTATTTTACTACAGCACTTTTGTTTTATATTTGAGTCTTGGAAGTTGTTACTACTGTAGCAACCTCTCCTTATCTTTATTTTATTGCATTGTTGTGCCAAGTAAAGTCTTTGATAGCAAGGTTGATACTAGATTTGGATTACTGCGCAGAAACAGATTTCTTTGCTGTCACGAATCTGGGCCTAATTCTCTGTAGGTAACTCAGAAAATTATGCCAATTTACGTGAGTGATCCTCAGATATGTACGCAACTTTCATTCAATTGGAGCATTTTCATCTGAGCAAGTCTGGTGCCATTTTAAAATTCGTCTTTACGGACTGTTCTGTTTTGACAGATTCTGCCTTTTATTTCGCATTGCCTCTTTTGCTATGTGGGATGGATTTCTTTGTTCCATTAACTTCCAGTAGCTTTGGGCAATGTCCAGAAGTGTTAAGAATGATTGTGTCACCTCTGAACATGTGAAATTTTGATTATGCACTAACCCTCTAATGAGTTTGTTTCGAGTTTGGTGTGGAGGAAGTTTTCAAGGGTCAAGAGAGGAGGATGATATACTATGATCAAGAAGAGTGAAGAGTCTAAGCTTGGGGATGCCCCCGTGGTTCATCCCTGCATATTTCAAGAAGACTCAAGCATCTAAGCTTGGGGATGCCCAAGGCATCCCCTTCTTCATCGACAAATTTATCGGGTTCCTCCCTTGAAACTATATTTTTATTCGGTCACATCTTATGTACTTTACTTGGAGCGTCTGTGTGCTTTTGTTTGTGTTTTTGTTTGAATAAATGCTTGTGTGGGAGAGAGACACGCTCCGCTGGTTCGTATGAACACATGTGTTCTTAGCTTTTAATGTTCATGGCGAAGGTTGAAGCTCGCTTCGTTCATTGTTATATGGTTGGAAACGGAAAATGCTACATGTAGTAATTGGTAAAATGTCTTGGATAATTTGATACTTGGCAATTGTTGTGCTCATATTTAAGCTCTTGCATCATATACTTTGCACCTATTAATGAAGAAATACATAGAGCTTGCTAAAATTTGGTTTGCATAATTGGTCTCTCTAAGGTCTAGATAATTTCTAGTAAAGAGTTTGAACAACAAGGAAGACGGTGTAGAGTCTTATAATGTTTACAATATGTCTTTTATGTGAGTTTTTCTGCACCGGTTCATCCTTGTGTTTGTTTCAAATAACCTTGCTAGCCTAAGCCTTGTATCGAGAGGGAATACTTCTCATGCATCCATAATCCTTGAGCCAACCACTATGCCATTTGTGTCCACCATACCTACCTACTACATGGTATTTCTCCGCCATTCCAAAGTAAATTGCTTGAGTGCTACCTTTAAATAATTCAAAATTTATCACCTCTGATTTGTGTCAATGTTTTATAGCTCATGAGGAAGTATGTGGTGTTTATGTTTCATTCTTGTTGGGCAACTTTCACCAATGGACTAGTGGCTTCATCCGCTTATCCAATAATTTTGCAAAAAGAGCTGGCGCGGGGTTCCCGACCCCCAATTAATCAACCTTCATTAATAATTCTCTTCACATGTTTTGCTCTGATTCATCAGTAAGCAACTTAATTTTGCAAATAGACACTCCTTCATGGTATGTGAATGTTGGAAGGCACCCGAGGATTCGGTTATCCATGGCTTGTGTAAGCAAAAGGTTGGGAGGAGTGTCATCCATAAATAAAACTAAAATACATGTTTAAACCAAAGAGAAGAGGGATGATCTACCTTGCTGGTAGAGATAACGTCCTTCATGGGAGACGCTCTTTGAAGGTTTGTCTGGCAAGGGGGTTAGAGTGCCCACTACCATTCATTGACAACAACAAACACCTCTCAAAAATTTACTTTTATGCTCTCTTTATGTTTTCAAAACCAAAGCTCTAGCACAAATATAGCAATCAATGCTTCCCTCTGCGAAGGGCCTTTCTTTTTCTTTTATGTTGAGTCAGTTCACCTATCTCTTTCCACCTCAAGAAGCAAACACTTGTGTGAACTGTGCATTGATTCCTACATACTTGCATATTGCACTTGTTATATTACTTTACATTGACAATATCCATGAGATATACATGTTATAAGTTGAAAGCAACCGCTGAAACTCAATCTTCCTTTGTGTTGCTTCAATACCTTTACTTTGATTTATTGCTTTATGAGTTAACTCTTATGCAAGACTTATTGATGCTTGTCTTGAAGTACTATTCATGAAAAGTCTTTGCTTTATGATTCATTTGTTTACTCATGTCATTACCATTGTTTTGATCGCTGCATTCATTACATATGCTTACAATAGTATGATCAAGGTTATGATGGCATGTCACTCCAGAAATTATCTTTGTTATCGTTTACACTGCTCGGGACGAGCGGGAACTAAGCTTGGGGATGCTTGATACGTCTCCGACGTATCGATAATTTCTTATGTTCCATGCCACATTATTGATGATATCTACATGTTTTATGCACACTTTATGTCATATTCGTGCATTTTACGGAACTAACCTATTAACAAGATGCCGAAGTGCCGATTCTTGTTTTCTGCTGTTTTTGGTTTCAGAAATCCTAGTAAAGAAATATTCTCGGAATTGGACGAAATCAACGCCCAGGTTCCTATTTTGCCCGGAAGCATCCAGAACACACGAGAACCGCCAGAGAGGGGGCACAGGCCCACCAAACCATAGGCCGGCGCGGCCTAGGGGTGGCTCGCGCCACCCTATAGTGTCGTCGCCCCGTTGACCTTCCGACTCCGCCTCTTTGCCTATATAAAGGTCCCTGACCTAAAACCTCGATACGGAAAAGCCACGGTACGAGAAACCTTCCAGAGCCGCCGCCATCGCGAAGCCAAGATCTGGGGGACAGGAGTCTCCGTTCCGGCACGCCGCCGGGACGGGGAAGTGCCCCGGAAGGCTCCTCCATCGACACCACCGCCATCTCCATCAACGCTGCTTTGTCTCCCATGAGGAGGGAGTAGTTCTCCATCGAGGCTCGGGGCTGTACCGGTAGCTATGTGGTTCATCTCTCTCCTATGTACTTCAATACAATAATCTCATGAGCTGGCTTACATGATTGAGATTCATATGATGATGCTTGTAATCTAGATGTCGTTATGCTAGTCAAGTGAATTTTACTTATGTGATCTCCGGAGACTCCTTGTCCCACGTGTGTAAAGGTGACAGTGTGTGCACCGTGTGGGTCTCTTAGGCTATATTTCACGAGAATACTTATTCACTCGTTATGAATGGCATAGTGAAGTGCTTATTTATATCTCTTTATGATTGCAATGTGTTTTGTATCACAATTTATCTATGTGCTACTCTAGTGATGTTATTAAAGTAGTTTTATTCCTCCTGCACGGTGTAATGGTGACAGTGTGTGCATCCGTGTTAGTACTTGGCGTAGGCTATGATTATGATCTCTTGTAGATTATGAAGTTAACTATTGCTATGATGGTATTGATGTGATCTATTCCTCCTACATAGTGTGAAGGTGACGAGTGTGCATGCTATGTTAGTACTTGGTTTAGTCGTGTTGATCTTTCATGCACTCTAAGGTTATTTAAATATGAACATTGAATTGTGGAGCTTGTTAACTCCGGCATTGAGGGTTCGTGTAATCCTACGCAATGGTGTTCATCATCCAACAAGAGTGTAGAGTATGCATTTATCTATTCTGTTATGTGATCAATGTTGAGAGTGTCCACTAGTGAAAGTATGATCCCTAGGCCTTGTTCCTAAATATCGCTATCGCTGCTTGTTTCTTGTTTTCTTGCGTTACTACTGTCTTGCGTTACTACTGCTTGTTTACTGTCCTGGGCAAAGCACTTTTCTGGTGTTGTTGCTACTGCTTATATATATTCATACCACCTGTATTTCACTACCTCTTCGCCAAACTAGTGCACCTATTAGGTATGTTGGGGACACAAGAGACTTCTTGTTTTGTGGTTGCAGGGTTGCATGAGAGGGATATCTTTGACCTCTTCCTCCCTGAGTTCGATAAACCTTGGGTGATCCACTTAAGGGAAACTTGCTGCTGTTCTACAAACCTCTGCTCTTGGAGGCCCAACACTGTCTACGAGGAAAAGGAGGGGCGTAGACATCAAGCTATTTTACGGCGCGCGTTGCAGGGAGGGAAAGGTAAAAGGCACCCATACTCCGGTCCCATGTAACTAAGTACTTTTCTGTTGCCGTTGTGTGTGTGCTCAAAGCTATTTCCTTTAGATCCTGCAATTGCATCTTTTTGTTTCTTGTTTACACTAGTTTGGCATAATGGACAACAATGAGCTTCTTATTCTATTTCCTGATTTAAGACATGGATGGTTTGATGCGAAAATTAAAAAACCTATGGAACATATTAGTATGAACGCTTTGAACACCATTGTTGCTAATGATATGGAAAATTCTAAGCTTGGGGAAGCTGGCTTTGATGAGCATGATATTTTTAGTCCCCCAAGCATTGAGGAGAAAATTTACTTTGATGATACTTTGCCTCCTATTTATGATGATTATAATGATATTGGTCTTTTAGTACCGCCTTGTTATGGAGGATAAATTTGATTATGATTACAATATGCCTCCTATATTTGATGATGAGAATAATAATGATAGCTACTTTGTTGAATTTGCTCCCACTACAACTAATAAAATTGATTATGCTTATGTGGAGAGTAATGATACTTTTATGCATGTGAATAAGAATGCTTTATGTGATACTTATATTGTTGAGTTTGCTCATGTTGCTACTGAAAGTTATTATGAGAGAGGAAAATATGGTTGTAGAAATTTTCATGTTACTAAAACACCTCTCTATATGCTGAAATTTTTGAAGTTACACTGGTTTTATCTTGCTATGCTTGTTACTTTGCTCTTCATGAACTTGTTTATGTACAAGATTCCTATGCATAGGAAGCATGTTAGACTTAAATGTGTTTTGAATTTGCTTTTTGATGCTCTCTTTTGCTTCAAATACTATTTCTTGCGAGTGCATCATTAAAGCTGCTTGAGCCCATCTTAATGGCTATAAAGAAAGAACTTCTTGGGAGATAACCCATGTGTTTATTTTGCTACAGTACTTTTGTTTTATATTTGTGTCTTGGAAGTTTTTACTACTGTAGCAACCTCTCCTTATCTTATTTTATTGCATTGTTGTGCCAAGTAAAGTCTTTGATAGCAAGGTTGATACTAGATTTGGATTACTGCGCAGAAACAGATTTCTTTGCTGTCACGAATCTGGGCAAAATTCTCTGTAGGTAACTCAGAAAATTATGCCAATTTACATGAGTGATCCTCAGATATGTACGCAACTTTCATTCAATTTGAGCATTTTCATTTGAGCAAGTCTGGTGCCTTAATAAAATTCGTCTTTACGGACTGTTCTGTTTTGACAGATTCTGCCTTTTATTTCGCATTGCCTCTTGTGCTGTGTTGGATGGATTTCTTTGTTCCATTGACTTCCAGTAGCTTTGGGCAATGTCCAGAAGTGTTAAGAATGATTGTGTCACCTCTGAACATGTGAATTTTTGATTATGCACTAACCCTCTAATGAGTTTGTCTTGAGTTTGGTGTGGAGGAAGTTTTCAAGGGTCAAGAGAGGAGGATGATATACTATGATCAAGAAGAGTGAAGAGTCTAAGCTTGGGGATGCCCCGGTGGTTCATCCCTGCATATTTCAAGAAGACTCAAGCATCTAAGCTTGGGGATGCCCAAGGCATCCCCTTCTTCATCGACAAATTATCGGGTTCCTTCTCTTGAAACTATATTTTTATTCGGTCACATCATATGTACTTTACTTGGAGCGTCTGTGTGCTTTTATTTTCGTTTTGTTATTTTCATTCTCTGAATAAATACATGCTTGTGTGGGAGAGAGACACGCTCCGCTGTTGCATATGAACACATGTGTTCTTAGCTTTACTTTTAATGTTCATGGCGAAGGTTGAAACTGCTTCGCTCATTGTTATATGGTTGGAAACGGAAAATGCTACATGTAGTAATTCTAAAATGTCTTGAATAATTTGATACTTGGCAATTGTTGTGCTCATGTTTAAGCTCTTGCATCATATACTTTGCACCCATTAATGAAGAAATACATAGAGCTTGCTAAAATTTGGTTTGCATAATTGGTCTCTCTAAGGTCTAGATAATTTCTAGTAAAGAGTTTGAACAACAAGGAAGACGGTGTAGAGTCTTATAATGTTTACAATATGTCTTTTATGTGAGTTTTGCTGCACCGGTTCATCCTTGTGTTTGTTTCAAATAACCTTGCTAGCCTAAGCCTTGTATCGAGAGGGAATACTTCTCATGCATCCAAAATCCTTGAGCCAACCACTATGCCATTTGTGTCCACCATACCTACCTACTACATGGTATTTCTCCGCCATTCCAAAGTAAATTGCTTGAGTGCTACCTTTAAATTTCCATCATTCGCCTTTGCAATATATAGCTCATGGGACAAAATAGCCTTAAAAACTATTGTGGTATTGAATATGTACTTATGCACTAAATCTCTTATTAAGTTGCTTGTTGTGCGATAACCATGTTCCTGGGGACGCCATCAACTACCTTTTGTTGAATTTCATGTGAGTTGCTATGCATGTTCGTCTTGTCTGAAGTAAGAGCGATCTACCACCTTATGGTTAGAGCATGCATATTGTTAGAGAAGAACATTGGGCCGCTAACTAAAGCCATGATTCATGGTGGAAGTTTCAGTTTTGGACATATATCCTCAATCTCATATGAGAAAATTAATTGTTGCCACATGCTTATGCATAAAAGAGGAGTCCATTATCTGTTGTCTATGTTGTCCCGGTATGGATGTCTAAGTTGAGAATAATCAATAGCGAGAAATCCGATGCGAGCTTTCTCCTTAGACCTTTGTACGGGCGGCATAGAGGTACCCTTTTGTGACACTTGGTTAAAACATGTGCATTGCGATGATCCGGTAGTCCAAGCTAATTAGGACAAGGTGCGGGCACTATTAGTACACTATGCATGAGGCTTGCAACTTGTAAGATATAATTTACATGATACATATGCTTTATTACTACCGTTGACAAAATTGTTTCTTGTTTTCAAAATCAAAGCTCTAGCACAAATATAGCAATCGATGCTTTCCTCTTTGAAGGACCATTCTTTTACTTTTAATGTTGAGTCAGTTCACGTATTTCTCTCCATCTCAAGAAGCAAACACTTGTGTGAACTGTGCATTGATTCCTACATATTTGCATATTGCACTTATTATATTACTCTATGTTGACAATATCCATGAGATATGCATGTTACAAGTTGAAAGCAACCGCTGAAACTTAATCTTCCTATGTGTTGCTTCAATGCCTTTACTTTGAATTATTGCTTTATGAGTTAACTCTTATGCAAGACTTATTGATGCTTGTCTTGAAGTACTATTCATGAAAAGTCTTTGCTATATGATTCACTTGTTTACTCATGTCATATACATTGTTTTGATCGCTGCATTCATTACATATGTTTACAATATGATCAAGTTTATGATGGCATGTCACTCCAGAAATTATCTTTGTTATCGTTTACCGCTCGGGACGAGCGAAACTAAGCTTGGGGATGCTGATACGTCTCCGACGTATCGATAATTTCTTATGTTCCATGCCACATTATTGATGATATCTACATGTTTTATGCACACTTTATGTCATATTCGTGCATTTTACTGGAACTAACCTATTAACAAGATGCCGAAGTGCCGATTCTTGTTTTCTGCTGTTTTTGGTTTCAGAAATCCTAGTAAAGAAATATTCTCGGAATTGGACGAAATCAACGCCCAGGTTCCTATTTTGCCCGGAAGCATCCAGAACACACGAGAACCGCCAGAGAGGGGGCACATGCCCACCAAACCATAGGCCGGCGCGGCCTAGGGGTGGCCCGCGCCACCCTATAGTGTCGTCGCCTCGTTGACCTTCCGACTCCGCCTCTTTGCCTATATAAAGGTCCCTGACCTAAAACCTCGATACGGAAAAGCCACGGTACGAGAAACCTTCCAGAGCCGCCGCCATCGCGAAGCCAAGATGCGGGGACGAGGAGTCTCGTTCCGGCACGCCGCGGGACGGGGAAGTGCCCCGGAAGGCTCCTCCATCGACACCACCGCCATCTCCATCAACGCTGCTTGTCTCCCATGAGGAGGGAGTAGTTCTCCATCGAGGCTCGGGGCTGTACCGGTAGCTATGTGGTTCATCTCTCTCCTATGTACTTCAATACAATAATCTCATGAGCTGCCTTACATGATTGAAATTCATATGATGATGCTTGTAATCTAGATGTCGTTATGCTAGTCAAGTGAATTTTACTTATGTGATCTCCGGAGACTCCTTGTCCCACGTGTGTAAAGGTGACGAGTGTGTGCACCGTGTGGATCTCTTAGGCTATATTTCACAGAATACTTATTCACTATTATGAATGGCATAGTGAAGTGCTTATTTATATCTCTTTATGATTGCAATGTGTTTTGTATCACAATTTATCTATGTGCTACTCTAGTGATGTTATTAAAGTAGTTTTATTCCTCCTGCACGGTGTAATGGTGACAGTGTGTGCATCCGCGTTAGTACTTGGCGTAGGCTATGATTATGATCTCTTGTAGATTATGAAGTTAACTATTGCTATGATGGTATTGATGTGATCTATTCCTCCTACATAGTGTGAAGGTGACAGTGTGCATGCTATGTTAGTACTTGGTTTAGTCGTGTTGATCTTTCATGCACTCTAAGGTTATTTAAATATGAACATTGAATTGTGGAGCTTGTTAACTCCGGCATTGAGGGTTCGTGTAATCCTACGCAATGGTGTTCATCATCCAACAAGAGTGTAGAGTATGCATTTATCTATTCTGTTATGTGATCAATGTTGAGAGTGTCCACTAGTGAAAGTATGATCCCTAGGCCTTGTTCCTAAATATCGCTATCGCTGCTTGTTTCTTGTTTTACTTGCGTTACTACTTGCTGCGTTACTACTTGCTTGTTTCTACGTCCTGGGCAAAGCACTTTTACGGTGTTGTTGCTACTTGCTTATATATATTCATACCACCTGTATTTCACTACCTCTTCGCCGAACTAGTGCACCTATTAGGTGTGTTGGGGACACAAGAGACTTCTTGTTTTGTGGTTGCAGGGTTGCATGAGAGGGATATCTTTGACCTCTTCCTCCCTGAGTTCGATAAACCTTGGGTGATCCACTTAAGGGAAACTTGCTGCTGTTCTACAAACCTCTGCTCTTGGAGGCCCAACACTGTCTACAGGAAAAGGAGGGGGCGTAGACATCAATGCTGATACGTCTCCGACGTATCGATAATTTCTTATGTTCCATGCCACATTATTGATGATATCTACATGTTTTATGCATACTTTATGTCATTATTATGCGTTTTCCGGAACTAACCTATTGACGAGATGCCGAAGGGCCAGTTCTTGTTTTCTGCTGTTTTTGGTTTCAGAAATCCTAGTAAGAAAATATTCTCGGAATCGGACAAAATCAATGCCCAGCATCCTATTTTTCCACGAAGCTTCCAGAACACCTGAGAGCCACCAGAGGGGAGCCCTGGTGGGCCCAGATGATAGGGCGGTGCGGCCAGGGCCTGGGCCGCGCCCCCCTACTGTGACACCGCCTCGTCGACCCTCCAACTCCGCCTCTTCGCCTATTTAAAGGTCCCTGGCCTAAAACCTCGATACGGAAAAGCCACGGTACGAGAAACCTTCCAGAGCCGCCGCCATCGCGAAGCCAAGATCTGGGGACAGGGAGTCTCCGTTCCGGCACGCCGCCGGGACGGGGAAGTGCCCCGGAAGGCTTCTCCATCAACATCACCGCCATCTTCATCACCGCTACTCGTCTCCCATGAGGAGGGAGTAGTTCTCCATCGAGGCTAAGGGCATGTACCGGTAGCTATGTGGTTAATCTCTCTCCTATGTACTTCAATACAATAATCTCATGAGCTGCCTTACATGATTGAGATTCATATGATGATGCTTGTAATCTAGATGTCATTATGCTCGTCAAGCGGGTTTTACTTATGTGATCTTCGGAGACTCCTTGTCCCACGTGTGTAAAGGTGACAGTGTGTGCACCGTGTGGGTCTCTTAGGCTATATTTCACAGAATACTTATTCACTGTTATTAATGGCATAGTGAAGTGCTTATTTATATCCCTTTATGATTGCAATGTGTTTTGTATCACAATATATCTGCGTGCTACTCTAGTGATGTTATTAAAGTAGTTTATTCCTCATGCACGGTGTAATGGTGACAGTGTGTGCATCGTGTAGTACTTGGCGTAGGCTATGATTGTGATCTCTTGTAGATTATGAAGTTAACTATTGCTATGATAGTATTGATGTGATCTATTCCTCCTTTCGTAGTGTGAAGGTGACAGTGTGCATGCTATGTTAGTACTTGGTTTGGTTATGTTGATCTGTCATGCACTCTAAGGTTATTTAAACATGAACATTGAATATTGTGGAGCTTGTTAACTCCGGCATTGAGGGTTCGTGTAATCCTACACGATTAGTGGTGTTCATCATCCAACAAGAGGGTGTAGAGTCTAGCATCTATCTATTTATTCTGTTATGTGATCAATGTTGAGAGTGTCCACTAGTGAAAGTATGATCCCTAGGCCTTGTTCCTAAATATCGCTATCGCTGCTTGTTTACTCGTTTTACTTGCATCTTTACTTCATGCAATATTACTACCATCAACCGCACGCCGGCAAGCACTTTTACGGCGCCGTTACTACTTGCTCATATTCATTCATACCACTTGTATTTCACTATCTCTTCGCCGAACTAGTGCACCTATTAGGTGTGTTGGGGACACAAGAGACTTCTTGCTTTGTGGTTGCGGGGTTGCATGAGAGGGATATCTTTGACCTCTTCCTCCCTGAGTTCGATAAACCTTGGGTGATCCACTTAAGGGAAACTTGCTGCTGTTCTACAAACCTCTGCTCTTGGAGGCCCAACACTGTCTACAAGAATAGAAGCACCCGTAGACATCAGTCGTCGCCTTCTAAGTTGCCGCCGTCGTCATCGCTGCTGTCGTCGCTGTCGTCGGGCGGCGCTCGTGGCTCGAACTGAGGGTAGCGCAGGCGGGGGATATCGCCGGCCGTGATGTTGTCCATGACGCTCTGTAGAGTCCGGCCGTACCACCATAGCCGACGGCCGGCCTCGTGGAAGTTCCCAGGAGGCAGACCGTCCTCCTCATACCTGGCGAGCGCTCTATCACGCCGATTGATGAAGAAGGCGTCCCAAGTATGCTGGTTATCGGAATGCCAGCGGGGATTCATCCGCTGCTCCGGCGTGAGATCGAGGTAGTAGTGGTTCGTGATGGCCGCCCGGCGCAGTACCCTGAGGGACGGGAGGGACCGGCACGCCTCCGGTGCTTAGGCTCCAGCCGGCGGGGATGCGGTAGCCCGGTGGGCAAGGGTAGTTCGAGGCGCAAAGCTCCTCCACCTGCTGGTAGGTTAGAGTGGGTGCGGTGGAAGCCATGAGAGAGTGATGAGAGATTGTAGAGATGTGATAATGCTGGCCAAGCCGGGCTACATATATGTAGTGAGAAATGGCGGGAAAAATGGGAGCGGGAAGACATGAGGCGGGAAGAAAGTGGCGGGAAGAAAGAGGCGGGAAGACAGGGAAGAAATGGCGGGAAGAAGAGGAATCCAGAGCTGGTCATCTAACCTTTAGTCCCGGCTGGTGGGTGCAACTGGGACTAAAGGTGGTTTTGTATCATCTAACAAAGCGTCGGTGGGATAAGCACGTACGGGTAAGCTTTAGTCCCGGCTGGTGGGTGCAACCGGGACTAAATGTGGTTTTTGTGTCATCTAAGAAAACTGTCGGTGGGATAAGACGTTTGGGTAAGCTTTAGTCCCGGCTGGAGGGTGCAACCGTGACTAAAGCTGTCGGCAGGATAAGGACGCGTGGGTGGACGCACTGCTCGATGAGATAAAGCATGTAGCGCACGACGCCCTGTCGGAGGAATAAGACAAAGCAGCAGCGGCGCCGTGCCTATAAAAGGAGCATCGATATGCCTTGGCAAGCAGACCAACAAGCCAACCTAGCAGGTAGGGAGAGTTTCATCCCCATGGATGGAGTAAAGGGTTGGAAAATCTCCCGTGGCGCAACTTCTCGAAGATGTCGTCGGTGCACACGCCCTACGACATATTCGGAAGTTGCTCCTCGGGAAAATTTTCCTCCAGGCCCGTGAAAGACTCCATCTCCTCTAACAGTGTTGGGTAAGGGTTGGAAAATCTCCCATGGCGCAGCTTCTCGAAGATGTCGTCGGTGC
Organism: Lolium rigidum; assembly: GCF_022539505.1. Classification (NCBI taxonomy): domain Eukaryota; kingdom Viridiplantae; phylum Streptophyta; class Magnoliopsida; order Poales; family Poaceae; genus Lolium; species Lolium rigidum. The sequence goes on from NC_061510.1 coordinate 282,795,561, forward strand.
ACACGCCCTACGACATCTTCGGAAGTTGCTCCTCGGAATTTTTTCCTGCAAGCCCATGAAAGACAGAGGCGGGAAGACAGAGGCGGGAAAGAACTGGCGGGAAGAGGGGCGGGGGAAGGCAGAGGCGGTTGGGAAGAACTTGTGGGAAGCGGGAGCGGGAAGATAGGAGGCGGGAAGACAGATGAGGGAAGAAATTTATTTTTCTGAATTTTTTGATATATTATTTGTATTTTTAAGATTTTGAAATGAATCAGTTTTATTTTTCTGAATTTTTTAATGTATTATTTGTATTTTTAAGATTTTGAAATGAATTAGGTTTACTTTTTTGAATTTTTTGATATATTATTTGTATTTTTAAGAATTTGAATTGAATTAGTTTTATTTTTCTGATTTTTTGATATATTATTTGTATTTTTAACATTTTGAAATGAATTAGTTTTATTTTTCTGAATTTTTTGATACATTATTTGTATTTTTAAAAATTTGAATTGAATTAGTTTTATTTTTCTGAATTTTTTGATATATTATTTGTATTTTTATGAATTTGAATTGAATTAGTTTTATTTTTCTGAATTTTTTGATATATTATTTCTATTATTAATATTTTGGAATGAATTAGTTTTGAATTTCGAAAATGAAAAGTATTTAAAAAAAGACCTTTAGTCGCGGTTGGCCTCACCAGCCGCGACTAAAGGCTATTTTCCGCGGGAACCGAAATCCCGGCGAAAAATGACCTTTAGTCGCGGTTGGTGAGGCCAACCGCGACTAAAGGTGCTTCCCTATAAATTTGCGCGCGCGCGGACGGCCGCGCACTTCTTCTTCTCCGCCGAACCGTCGCCTCGTCTCTCTGCAGCGCTGCGCCGTCGCCGCCCTCGTCTTCTACGCCGTCAGGCTGCCCGAGAGCGCCGCGCGCCGCCGTCGCCCTCGTATTCTACGTCGTCGCCCTCGCCCGAGAGCGCCGCGCCACCGTAGTCCTCCCGTAAGAACCGCCGCGCGTCGCCGCCCTCGTCGGAGATCACCGCGCCGTCGTCGTCGTAGCTAGCTCGTACGCCGCCGCCGCCACTTTCGCCGCCTCCGCCGCCCCTTGCATCCGCCGCCGCCGCATGCATCCCGCCGCGCGCGCCGCAGTGCCGCGTGCCGCTCGGCAGAGAGAGAAGCAGAGAGGGAGAGAGGAGAGAGGCCAGGGCGCGCGCGCCTGGCCAATTTTTTTTTGTTTTTTTGTTTTTTTAATTTGTAACTAACTTTTGTTAATTAAAAATGTAACTTAATTAAATTATGTGAAGAACTAATTTGTAACTAAGTTTTTTTGTTTTTTTAATTTTTAACTAAGTTTTTTTAATTTGTAAAAAAGTTTTTTAATTAAAAATGTAACAAGTTTGTTATAAAAGAACGACCGTCGCCACCGCCGCCGCCCCCCTTTCGCCACCGCCCTTTCGCCACCGACCCCGCGTGTATACGGAGGGGGCGGCGAGGCCCTCGCTGCCCCCTCCGTATACGCGCGGGTTTTTTTTTATTTTTTTACGAGAGAGAGGATCGGCACCGCCACCGCCACCGCCGCCGCCCTTTCGCCACCGCCCTTTCGCCACCGCCACCGGTCTCTCGGTCACGCGGTCTGATACGTCTCCGACGTATCGATAATTTCTTATGTTCCATGCCACATTATTGATGATATCTACATGTTTTATGCATACTTTATGTCATTATTATGCGTTTTCCGGAACTAACCTATTGACGAGATGCCGAAGGGCCAGTTGCTGTTTTCTGCTGTTTTTGGTTTCAGAAATCCTAGTAAGGAAATATTCTCGGAATTGGACGAAATCAACGCCCAGGGTCCTATTTTTCCACGAAGCTTCCAGAAGTCCGAAAGGGAAACGAAGTGGGGCCACGAGGTGGGGACACAGTAGGGCGGCGCGGCCCAAGCCCTGGCTGCGCCGGCCTAGTGTGTGGCCCCACCAGGACTCCACCGACCTTGCCCTTCCGCCTACTTAAAGTCTCCGTCGCGAAAACCCTACCACGTTCGACGAAACTAGAGAAAACCTTCCAGAGCCGCCGCCATCGCGAAGCCAAGATCTGGGGACAGGAGTCTCCGTTCCGGCACGCCGCCGGGACGGGGAAGTGCCCCCGGAAGGCTTCTCCATCAACACCACCGCCATCTTCATCAACGCTGCTGTTTCCCATGAGGAGGGAGTAGTTCTCCATCGAGGCTCGGGGCTGTACCGGTAGCTATGTGGTTCATCTCTCTCCTATGTACTTCAATACAATAATCTCATGAGCTGCCTTACATGATTGAGATTCACATGATGATGCTTGTAATCTAGATGTCATTATGCTAGTCAAGTGGATTTTACTTATGTGATCTCCGGAGACTCCTTGTCCCACGTGTGTAAAGGTGACGAGTGTGTGCACCGTGTGGGTCTCTTAGGCTATATTTCACGAGAATACTTATTCGCTGTTATGAATGGCATAGTGAAGTGCTTATTTATATCTCTTTATGATTGCAATGTGTTTTGTATCACAATTTATCTGTGTGCTACTCTAGTGATGTTATTAAAGTAGTTTATTCCTCCTGCACGGTGTAATGGTGACGAGTGTGTGCATCGTGTAGTACTTGGCGTAGGCTATGATTGTGATCTCTTGTAGATTATGAAGTTAACTATTGCTATGATAGTATTGATGTGATCTATGCCTCCTTTCGTAGTGTGAAGGTGACAGTGTGCATGCTATGTTAGTACTTGGTTTGGTTATGTTGATCTGTTATGCACTCTAAGGTTATTTAAATACGAATGGCGAATATTGTGGAGCTTGTTAACTCCGGCATTGAGGGTTCGTGTAATCCTACACAGTTAGTGGTGTTCATCATCCAACAAGAGGGTGTAGAGTCTAGCATCTATCTATTTATTCTGTTATGTGATCAATGTTGAGAGTGTCCACTAGTGAAAGTATGATCCCTAGGCCTTGTTCCTAAATACTGCTATCACTGCTTGTTTACTGTTTTACTGCTTGTTTACTTCCTGCAATATTACTACCATCAACTGCACGCCGGCAAGCACTTTGTTCAGCGCCGTTACTACTGCTCATATTCATTCATACCACTTGTATTTCACTATCTCTTCGCCGAACTAGTGCACCTATTAGGTGTGTTGGGGACACAAGAGACTTCTTGCTTTGTGGTTGCAGGGTTACATGAGAGGGATATCTTTGACCTCTTCCTCCCTGAGTTCGATAAACCTTGGGTGATCCACTTAAGGGAAACTTGCTGCTGTTCTACAAACCTCTGCTCTTGGAGGCCCAACACTGTCTACAAGAATAGAAGCACCCATAGACATCAAGCACTTTTCTGGCGCCGTTGCCGGGAGGAAAGGTAAAAGGCACTCATACTCCGGTCCCAGGTAAAGTACTTTTCTGTTGCCGTTGTGTGTGTGCTCGAAGCTATTTCCTTTAGATCCTGCAATTGCATCTTTTTGTTTCTTGTTTACACAAGTTAGGCATAATGGTCAACAATGAGCTTCTTATTCTATTTCCCGATTTAAGACATGGATGGTTTGATGAGAAAATTAAAAAACCTATGGAACATATTAGTATGAACGCTTTGAACACCATTGTTGCTAATGATATGGAAAATTCTAAGCTTGGGGAAGCTGGCTTTGATGAGCATGATATTTTTAGTCCCCCAAGCATTGAGGAGAAAATTTACTTTGATGATACTTTGCCTCCTATTTTTGATGATTATAATGATATTGGTCTTTTAGTACACTTTGTTATGGAGGATAAATTTGATTATGATTACAATATGCCTCCTATATTTGATGATGAGAATAATAATGATAGCTACTTTGTTGAATTTGCTCCCACTACAACTAATAAAATTGATTATGCCTATGTGGAGTGTAATAATTTTATGCATGGGACTCATAATAAGAATGCTTTATGTGATAATTATATTGTTGAGTTTGTTCATGATGCCTCTGAAAGTTATTATGAGAGAGGAAAATATGGTTGTAGAAATTTTCATGTTACTAAAACACCTCTCTATATGCTGAAATTTTTGAAGTTACACTGGTTTTATCTTCCTATGCTTGTTACTTTGCTCTTCATGAACTTGTTTATTTACAAGATTCCTTTTCATAGGAAGCATGTTAGACTTAAATTTGTTTTTAATTTGCCTCTTGATGCTCTCTTTTGTTTCAACTACTATTTCTTGCGAGTGCATCATTAAAACTGCTGAGCCCATCTTAATGGCTATAAAGAAAGCACTTCTTGGGAGATAACCCATGTGTTTATTTTGCTACAGTACCTTTGTTTTATATTTGTGTATTGGAAGTTGTTTACTACTGTAGCAACCTCTCCTTATCATGTTTTTGTGCCAAGTAAAGTCTCTATGGTAAAGTTGATGCTAGATTTGGATTGCTGCGCAGAAACAGCATTGCTGTCTGTCACGAATTCGCGCAGAAGTCTCTGTAAAAAAATCAAAAAAATCTGCAAATTTACGTGTGTGATTCTCAGATATGTATGCAACTTTCATTAGTTTTGAGTTTTTCCGTTTGAGCAAGTTAAGTGCCCCTTCCAGGTTCGTCTTTACGGACTGTTCTGTTTTTGACAGATTCTGCCTTTTATTTCGCATTGCCGCTTTTGTTAAGTTGAATGAGTTTCTTTGTTCCATTAACTTTCAGAAGTTTTGTGCAATGTCCAGAATTGTTAAGAATGATTGTGTCACCTCTGAACATATGAATTTTTGATTGTGCACTAACCCTCTAATGAGTTTGCTTAAAGTTTGGTGTGGAGGAAGTTTTCAAGGGTCAAGAGAGGAGGATGATATACTATGATCAAGAAGAGTGAAAGCTCTAAGCTTGGGGATGCCCCGGTGGTTCATCCCTGCATATTTCAAGAAGACTCAAGCGTCTAAGCTTGGGGATGCCCAAGGCATCCCCTTCTTCATCGACAACATTATCAAGTTCCTCCCCTGAAACTATATTTTTATTCCATCACATCTTATGTGCTTTGCTTGGAGCGTCGGTTTGTTTTTGTTTTTGTTTTTGTTTGAATAAAATGGATCCTAGCATTCATTGTGTGGGAGAGAGACACGCTCTGCTTGTTGCATATGGACAAATATGTCCTTAGGCTTTACTCATAGTATTCATGGCGAAGGTTGAATCTTCTTCGTTAAATTGTTATATGGTTGGAATCGGAAAATGCTACATGTAGTAATTCTAAAATGTCTTGGATAATGTGATACTTGGCAATTGTTGTGCTCATGTTTAAGCTCTTGCATCATATACTTTGCACCCATTAATGAAGAAATACATAGAGCTTGCTAAAATTTGGTTTGCATATTTGGTCTCTCTAAAGTCTAGATAATTTCTAGTATTGAGTTTGAACAACAAGGAAGACGGTGTAGAGTCTTATAATGTTTACAATATGTCTTTTATGTGAGTTTTGCTGCACCGGTTCATCCTTGTGTTTGTTTCAAATAACCTTGCTAGCCTAAACCTTGTATCGAGAGGGAATACTTCTCATGCATCCAAAATCCTTGAGCCAACCACTATGCCATTTGTGTCCACCATACCTACCTACTACATGGTATTTCTCCGCCATTCCAAAGTAAATTGCTTGAGTGCTACCTTTAAATTTCCATCATTCGCCTTTGCAATATATAGCTCATGGGACAAAATAGCCTTAAAAACTATCGTGGTAAAGAATATGTACTTATGTGTCTTATTTCTTAGTAAGTTGCTTGTTGAGCGGTAACCATGTTTCTGGGGACGCCATCAACTTTTTACCTTTGTTGAATATCATGTGAGTTGCTATGCATGTTCGTCTTGTCTGAAGTAAGGGCGGTTTTCACAATCAAATGGTTTGAGTATGCATACTGTTAGAGAAGAACATTGGGCCGCTAACTAAAGCCATGAATCATGGTGGAAGTTTCGGTTTGGACATAAAACCTCAATCTCTTATGAGAATATTATCATTGTTGAATGCTCAAGCATTAAAAGAGGAGTCCATTATCTCGTTGTCTATGTTGTCCCGGTATGGGTGTCTAAGTTGAAGAATGATCAAAAGCGAGAAATCCAATGCGAACTTTCTCCTTAGACCCTTGTACAGAGCGGCATAGAGGTACCCCTTTGTGACACTTGGTTGAAACATATGTCATGCAATGATAATCCGTGTTAATCCAAGCTAATTAGGACAAGGTGCGGGCACTACTAGTATACTATGCATGAGGCTTGCAACTTGTAAGATATAATTTACATGATACATATGCTTTATTACTACCATTGACAAAATTGTTCCATGTTTTCAAAATAAAAGCTCTAGCACAAATATAGCAATCGATGCTTTCCTCTTTGAAGGACCTTTATTTTACTTTTATGTTGAGTCAGTTCACCTATTTCTCTCCACCTCAAGAAGCAAACACTTGTGTGAACTGTGCATTGATTCCTACATACTTGCATATTGCACTTGTTATATTACTTTGCATTGACAACTATCCATGAGATATACATGTTATAAGTTGAAAGCAACCGCTGAAACTTAATCTTCCTTTGTGTTGCTTCAATACCTTTAATTTGATTTATTGCTTTATGAGTTAACTCTTATGCAAGACTTATTGATGCTTGTCTTGAAAGTACTATTCATGAAAAGTCTTTGCTTTATGATTCATTTGTTTACTCATGTCATTACTATTGTTTTGATCGCTGCATTCATTACATATGCTTACAATAGTATGATCAAGGTTATGATGGCATGTCACTCCGGAAATTATCTTTGTTATCGTTTACCTGCTCGGGACGAGCAGGAACTAAGCTTGGGGATGCTGATACGTCTCCGACGTATCGATAATTTCTTATGTTCCATGCCACATTATTGATGATATCTACATGTTTTATGTATACTTTATGTCATTATTATGCGTTTTCCGGAACTAACCTATTGACGAGATGCCGAAGGGCCAGTTGTTGTTTTCTGCTGTTTTTGGTTTCAGAAATCCTAGTAAGGAAATATTCTCGGAATTGGACGAAATCAACGCCCAGGGTCCTATTTTTCCACGAAGCTTCCAGAAATCCGAAGGGGAAACGAAGTGGGGCCACGAGGTGGGGACACGGTAGGGCGGCGCGGCCCAAGCCCCGGCCGCGCCGGCCTAGTGTGTGGCCCCACCAGGACTCCACCGACCTTGCCCTTCCGCCTACTTAAAGTCTCCGTCGCGAAAACCCTACCACGTTCGACGAAACCCGGAGAAAACCTTCCGAGCCGCCGCCATCGTGAAGCCAAGATCCGGGGGACAGGAGTCTCGTTCCGGCACGCCGCCGGGACGGGGAAGTGCCCCCGGAAGGCTTCTCCATCAACACCACCGCCATCTTCATCAACGCTGCTTGTCTCCCATGAGGAGGGAGTAGTTCTCCATCGAGGCTCGGGGCATGTACCGGTAGCTATGTGGTTCATCTCTCTCCTATGTACTTCAATACAATAATCTCATGAGCTGCCTTACATGATTGAGATTCACATGATGATGCTTGTAATCTAGATGTCATTATGCTAGTCAAGTGGATTTTACTTATGTGATCTCCGGAGACTCCTTGTCCCACGTGTGTAAAGGTGACGAGTGTGTGCACCGTGTGGGTCTCTTAGGCTATATTTCACGGAATACTTATTCACTCGTTATGAATGGCATAGTGAAGTGCTTATTTATATCTCTTTATGATTGCAATGTGTTTTGTATCACAATTTATCCGTGTGCTACTCTAGTGATGTTATTAAAGTAGTTTATTCCTCCTGCATGGTGTAATGGTGACAGTGTGTGCATCGTGTAGTACTTGGCGTAGGCTATGATTGTGATCTCTTGTAGATTATGAAGTTAACTATTGCTATGATAGTATTGATGTGATCTATGCCTCCTTTCGTAGTGTGAAGGTGACAGTGTGCATGCTATGTTAGTACTTGGTTTGGTTATGTTGATCTTTTATGCACTCTAAGGTTATTTAAATATGAATGCCGAATATTGTGGAGCTTGTTAACTCCGGCATTGAGGGTTCGTGTAATCCTACACAGTTAGTGGTGTTCATCATCCAACAAGAGGGTGTAGAGTCTAGCATCTATCTATTTATTCTGTTATGTGATCAATGTTGAGAGTGTCCACTAGTGAAAGTATGATCCCTAGGCCTTGTTCCTAAATACTCGCTATCGCTGCTTGTTTACTTGTTTTCTTGCTTGTTTACTTCCTGCAATATTACTACCATCAATCGCACGCCTGACAAGCACTTTTCCGGCGCCGTTACTACTCGCTCATATTCATTCATACCACTTGTATTTCACTATCTCTTCGCCGAACTAGTGCACCTATTAGGTGTGTTGGGGACACAAGAGACTTCTTGCTTTGTGGTTGCGGGGTTGCATGAGAGGGATATCTTTGACCTCTTCCTCCCTGAGTTCGATAAACCTTGGGTGATCCACTTAAGGGAAACTTGCTGCTGTTCTACAAACCTCTGCTCTTGGAGGCCCAACACTGTCTACAAGAATAGAAGCACCCGTAGACATCACGGTCACTGCGAGGCGAGGTCGATCGTCCGCATATACACATCTAATACGCGTCCCCCCTCTTGTCTCCATCATCGCCCTCTCTCTTTATATGTAGAAGAGATGTGATAATGCTAGCATATACACAATTAATTTGTTTTTACTACATGTTTTCAGGACTGACATATGGCGGACGATAGAGCTGACCCGATTATGGCCAACTATGATCCGGAGGCTGAAGAACATATAATGGGCCTCATAAACGGCGATGTTCTTTATGTGCCGACCGAACAAGATGAAGAAGAGGATATCTCTTCTTATCTGAACCTTGACGGTCAAGATGAAGGTCGTCAGCGAGGTGATGACGAAGAAACGTTGATAAACGACGATCTTCAATTGGAAGTAGCAACCACCTCCGGCGCCGAGGTATATATATACATTGAGCCTCTGGTGATACAAACTTACTGATTTGAATAAATATGTGTGTACGAACGCGCGCGACTCTCTTTCTTATTTTAGCCCTCGGCCGGATCGTCGAAACAATCGAGTACGTCGTCAAAGCGTGGCGCAACCAAGACGCTGAAACAAGGAGAAACATATACCATCGAGGTTGTCAGTGCAACCCGCAAGCCGCTGGAGCCCCAGAAGAACGCCACCAAGTTTATCAACCAATGCGGAGCCGTTGTTAGAGACAACGTCTCGATCACCGTCCAGGAGTGGAATGAGCCAAAGAAGGCATGTCTTGGTTTCACTTTTGTCGAGAAGAGAAAAAAAACAGATTGCTTGCAAAAGCTTATGGAACATTTCATTCTACCTCCGGAATACAACAAATTCGATGAGGAGGGTAACAAGATTGAGGAAAACAAGGAGAGGAGGAGGCTAGTCAAACAGTTCGCTCTTCAAAAGATGGCCAGTGCATTCCGGAAATTCAAGCAAAATCTAGCCCGTGACTATGTCAACCAGAACAAGACTCCGGATTTCAAAGGACAATATGAGAAACTGCAACATGATTGGCCAGAATTTGTGAGGCAAAAGAAATCGGAGCAGTTCACTGAAATATCGAAAAAAATAAGGAAAATGCGGCTAAGAAGGAGTACAATCATATTATGGGGCCAGGAGGGTATCGCCTTTGGGAGCCTAGGTGGGAGAAGATGGAGAACGAGCTGAGGGCGCGAGGAATCCGTCCAGGTATGGAGGGATGGGACCCAATGGCCAAAAGCTGGTGGTACGGGCATGGGGGAACGCTACACCCGGAGACAGGGGCGTGTGTTCACCGGGACAAAACGTTTAAACCCACCCAAGCCCTTATTGATGCAATGAGGGATGCTCAAGAGGGGAAGATCAAGTTCAACAGAGAGAACGAAGCGCTGACAAAAGCCCTCGGGAATCCTGAACACGGAGGACGTGTACGAGGCATGGGGAACATTCCGTGGAAAATAGGGTTCTCCCAGAACGATGACCCGTACGGTTACAAAAGCCGTAAGAGAAAGATGGATCGGGATGCAGATGTTGTGGTGCGGTTGGCATCGGAATTCGATGAGATGAAGAAAACCGTGAGTATACTAGTACAAGAAAGATCGGCAGTCGGGACGCATGAAGATCATCCGGCGGATCTCGGAAGCCGCGGCGGATGAGAAGCAGCGTGGCTTCCACGGAGGCCCCGCCGGCTATCGCTAATGCACCGGCGATCGATATTACTGCACCGGAGCCTCCTCGCTACCCCGTGGACGATGTAAAGGAGATGAAAGAATGTCATCTGCATTATCCAATTGGGAACATGTCCACGAAGGTAGCCATCGGCGGTGCTTTACCATGTTTACCTGGAGCACTCCACCACAACAACCCCATTCCGAGATGGCTATGCTCGTGTCACGGTGGAGGACATAGTCCCGGGGTTTGAGGACACTGGAGATTGACATTGCTACACCCGAAGGGAGAGAAGACTTGGAGGTGTCAAGCGCCAGTTCATTCTATGGAAAAAGAAGTTAATCAAGTTTCCAGGCGAGGCGCCAAGGCCAACAAGTCCACCCCCCTCGGGTGGTGGTGGCGGTGGCGGTGGCGGTGGTGGTGGTGGTGGTGGTGGTGGTGGTGGTTCACCTACACCTCCTTCACGTCAGCCGACGTCGCCCCCCAGTCCACAACGTTCGGCGGGTGATCGGCCGCCGCCCCGATCCTCGTCCGGCGGGTGATCGGACGCCGCCCCCAATCCACCTCCGGCAAAGAAGCGAGAAGCGAGTCCTGGACTATTAACCCGGACCCTTATGTACCTATGACCACAAAGGTACCGGAGCCATCACCGAAGCCTCTCCCCACAAGGCCTTGGGAACGTAGTGCCGAGGAAGTCGACGCGGCCGCGGGCTGCCGATTATGAGAAATGGAAGGCGGACTGCAAGAAGAAAAGAGAGCCCGAGCCCAAGCCGAGTATATTCGACAAGCAAAAGAAGTGGGCTAAGTCATTTTTGAGCACACCGTCCCAAGCCGCGAAGAATCTGCCTGACGACTATGCACGTGAACTTCGTAGGCAGGCACTCATGTTGAAGGAGAAGAAAGAGCTGGCGGAGAAGCAGGAGAAGAAAGCCTTGGAGGAGGCCGAGAAAGAATTAGCAAGTAAAAAAACCGGGAAAGGAGTTGCCCAGCTCGGGGAATAAAGTAAACAATCGATCGCCCCGCTCATAGTGAAAGCCGCCGGTCGGGATGCCCCCGATATCATAGCAGCTGCGGCAGCACGAGGGGATTGACCGTAGCGAGTGCCGAGAGAACAAGCGGCCAACTTAGGTATGACTCTTCGTGCACTGTTAGGCCTTGATGAGGCGCCAGTGAAGGAGGTAGTAATTACATATGTGCGGAATGGGCCCCTCGTCGAGCCTGCGCAGGAAGAGGATCTACCTCATCAAATGAAAAGTCTGCTAAATTGGTACAAGGGTTACATAAAAAATGAAAATGCCAAAGACTATATTTATGCGGAAGTTAGACATGAGCATCACTTCAAACATTACTATGTAACACTTCATCTGAGTGAATTGTTCCAGCTTTTCAATCAGCGCGAGCTCGACAAATCTATCATCAGTTGCTAGGTTCTGTAAGTGATTTATTTCTACCCCATCTCGTTCATTGCCTGCACTATATATATATATATATATATATATAGGTATATATATATATATTGTCCTAACTATCTTGTTGTGTACGCTATTATGCAGAATGAATCTTAGGGAATGCAGAATAAGGAGCATCCATGATGTTGGGTTCATTGACCCACAAATCGTTAATGGATATGTGTTAAAAAATCACCCCGCCGACGTGGAGGAAGACATGTGGCGGTTTCTTTCAAAGCAGGAACTCAAAAGTGATGTTCTATTTCCTTACCATTTTGGGTGAGTGTTTCTGTCTTGAGCACATTCTCTTTTGTTTACTCCATGCATGGTATGTGGCTAATCGATGAGTTATGCATGACTGTGCATGTATCGTGTCCGCAGGTTCCACTGGATTACGCTAGTAATTCAATTTCACACCTCCACAGTTCTCGTCCACGACTCTCTGAATATGGATCCAAAGCTTTGGGCCGACATGAGAAAAATGATGCAGAAGTAATTATTTTCATTCATTTGCGCTCTATATCGATCGGCCTATTTCGTTCATTTCCTAATATCAAGTAGCTAATTAATAATTGTCTTGTTCATTTAATTTTCTTTGCCTCGTAGGGTTTGGAGACGGTTCGCAGATGAAAAGGTCGGTGAATTCCAAAAAGAGCTACAATTTAAAAGGTCAGTGTCTGGGACTGGGGATATTCAGCCACCGGGGACCAATCTATGTGGATACTATGTTTGTGAAATGATTCGGAGATACACCTCTGAGCGGGTTCCGTGTGAGAACAATATCAAGAGGAATAACCTCCGGAAGATGTTTAGTCCAGAAGCTCGCTTCCGACCACTTCAAGAGGAACTAGCTGGATTGTTCGCGAGGGAAGTCGTCCATCCTAAAGGAGAACACTATGTATAGGACGTAGAACTTTATATGCACTAAATTATGTATGGAAACTTATTCAAAATTGTATATGGTCATCCGATATTGAATATATATTGTATATTCCTCTTGAATTCTCTTTGGTTCTAATTTCAAATTTGTTTGAAATTGTACATTCATATGCATGTATGTAGTACCGTAGAATATGTGAAACTCCTTCAAAATTAAAATAAAACACAAAAGAAATAAAACAATAAAAAGAAACCAGGTTTAGGGGGGGGCCTAAAACCCTAAACCTGCGGCGGCCTTTAGTCGCGGTTGGCCAGGAGAACCACGACTAAAGGTCCTCCGCCCCGACGGACTGCTGGCGGCCACGTGGACGTGCCTTTAGTCGCGGTTCGTAAGGAACCGAGACTAAAGGGGGGGCCTTTAGTCGCGCTTAATTGGTCGCGGTTGCGCAACCGCGACTAATGGCAGTTGCGAACCGCGACCAAAGACCGTTTTTCTACCAGTGTTAGTATGATTAATGTATGCTGTCATATGTGAGATCTTCTCGTGCCAGTCTGAGCAGATACATGGAATCTGTCATACATGATCACTCTGAGCAAAACCCTCTGATCAGGAATACTTGTTTAGATTTGAATAGAAAGGATAAGTATGGGTGTGTTTGGTGGGTCGGGCCTCCTCAGATATTCCCTCCAGATACAACATTTGGGTGTTTGTTAGACCGGGTCTTGCCCCAGCGCCCTGCCCAACTGATACGAAAAAGGTCCCAGCGACCTGCCCAGGAGCGAAGCCCGAATCGAGCTTCGCTGCTCATCCCGGGCGAGCTCGCCCCGAAAACAGACCCCCGCGGCTTCTGAAAAAATCTCCGCTCGTCCCACTCCAGAGCCGAACCGTCACCCCCACTCCCTTCCATCCCGACGCCCCGAGCCGCACGCCCTCTCCTCCGCGTCGCCCAAAAAATCGCAGCCGCCAGGGAGCCAGTCAGCCAGCGAGGTCGCCGCCTCCCCCGCTTCCCCGAGACGCCGCCGACGCCAGCAAGATCCCCCTGCTGCTCTCTGCCTCCCGCGAGACCCAGCCGCTCCTCCGTCGACGCCCTCGAGACCAGATCGATTCGCAGCTCCGTCGATCTACAGCTCCGTCGATCTGCAGCTCCCTCCGACGATCCCTAGCAGCTCCGTCGATCTGCAGGTCCAAGAACGGCGCCGCGCAGAGGGCCCTCTGCTCGTGCATGGTCATCGTCGGGTACCGGAAGCGCACGACGGCCACGGCGCGGCGCGGCGGGAGCGCGCCCTTGTGCCAGCGCCGGACGACGAGCTTCTCCGGCTCGTCGAGCGCGAGCTCGTGCACGGCCAGGGACGACGGCCAGGGTCGCCTCTAAGCTCCGGTTGACGTGCTGCTGGCGGACGTGAGCGGCGCCGGCGAACAGGGACCCGATTGCTTTTCTGTTTTTCTATGTAAGGACCCGATTGCTTTTTCCTTTTCTGTCCCAGGACCTCTTTGTAAAAAAACGTGGGAGAAAATCTCAGTCCAGATTGTTTCACCAAACAACATCTCAGTCCATCTTGTTTCACCACATCCAGGCTAACAAACAAGGGATAAAATCTGAGCTGAGCTTGTATAAGGGCAACATGTATGAGTGGAGATAGTGATTCTCTCTTGCCCCGGTCTACCAAACACACCCTATGTGTATGTCCTCACCTGTTAAAAAAAATATTTCGTTCCTGAACTCCAACACCAGACAGCTTTATTTGTCAACTCTTGAAACCGTTTTTTTTTTAACAATGGGCAAGAAGAACATTGTTGCCGCATCAAGACCATAGCAGAGTTAGTTTGTGCCGATTTTTGGACCTACGCAAACTTACTCAATGAATAATCTTTAAACCCATGCGAAGGAAATTTTATGTAATGTTTATAAGAAAACATAAATATAGGGTAATTTCTGGAAAAGAGTGGAGGAGTAGAAAGAAAGTAACACACGCTAAGTATGGTGGTATCGACCGATAAGTATATTTATGAATTATGTTAATAAATAAGGTTGTGAAATTTCTTCACTTTATCAGTTTTCCGGTAATATTGGACTTTTAGAAAAACTAAATTTCTATAAGAACAATTTACTTAATATAAAAACCTAGTTTTATTAGGTAATTTGAGAAAGATTTTGTGTTCCATCTAGATTTCATCAATTCGTAAATTTTAAAAAAAAACTAGAATTAAACCAAAATATTAAAATCCAAAATATAGGAACATAAAAAATACATATGTGGCTTGCTCTGAAGGATCGCCTATGGACGGCGGATAGGTTGGCGAGACGAGGGCTTCAACACTCCCCCTGTGCCCGCTTTGTTGTCAGGAAGCGGAAACCATTGAGCACATCACGGTACAATGCTCCTTCTCCAGGGAGGTGTGGTATCATATGCTCCTACCGAGGCGGTTCCACCGTTTTACCCCCCCCCCCGCGGCGATAGCTGAAATAAAAGACTTGGTGGCCTAGGGTCTCCGCGGCAGTGGCTCAGAAGAATCGTAAGGAGCTGAATGGTCTCATCGTGCTAATCTCCACGGAACTTTGGCTCGAGCGGAACGCCCGTGTGTTCGACAAGGTTGCCACCATGCCTTTGGAGCTTTGCAGACGAATCAAGGCGGAGTTTGCACAGTGGGGAAGGGCTAGCCTTTGGGGTTCCGGTAGTGGAGTGGAGTCTAGGATAGAGAGCATTGCAACCTCGTGAGCTTGGTGTGTGTGGATGGGATGAGGCCAGATCGGTTGTGATTTTGTTTCTCTCTTTGCTTGTAAAACTTTCTTCTCTTCCTTAATGAATGAAGACACGGGACATTCGCACGTGTTCTTGAAAAAGGAACATCAAAACTAAATTTTCGGAATAACATATCCTATTTTTTTGTCTGTATCCCTAAAATTTTGATTTTCAACATTGATAAATTTTCTAATATTATTATTTATATGTTGATTTCTACGTTTATAATGAATATCTGTCAAAACTTAGGTTGGCTCTCTTTTGTTGTGAAAAAGCATTTAGCACATGCATTGCCACGTGTATTGAGAGCCTGTTTGAATTGCAGGAATTTGAAAGCATATGAATAAAAAATGCAGGATTGTCAGCATATCGTAGATCCTACATCACTTAAAAATGTATGGATGTCATATATGATACAAGTGCAATCCTATGATCTAACAACTATTCATAACAAAAAAAAACTTAAAATTCAAACAATCTAATACGAAAAGCCTTAAACTCAGATCAGCACTAGGTATACATGTGTGGTCACTGGTCAGCCATGCAATGTTGAGTATTAATATCGACATGGTACACGAAGTAAAAAAAAAAATTAGTTCATTAGCAGTGGCGAGGTCATTGTTGGAGACGCCAATGATACACGGATTTGAAAAGACACTTAGCTAGCAAACATGCCCTAGTATTCTTGGCTCCAGAAAATTGTACAGCGGAGACACCTCTATGGCAGTTGTTTTTGCTGAGGTGGTGCTGAATATCAGCTCAGGCGGGCACTTGTAGGTGATGAATGGACATTGTAATTGCATCTTGTCCAGAGATTGATGGTTCTTGATATTTCTTAAGAACCTGATGTATTTCGCTACAAAGATCATGATCCTAGGATGCTATGAGTTAAATCTATGTATATCGACTTGGTTAATAGTACTAATCACCAGTTTTAGACAAAAAAGTATTTAGAAACTCAAAGTTCCAATGAAGAATAAAATATTTATTTGCATTTATGAGCATGAGTTATTTAGTAAATAAAAAAAGTTGACCAACCATATTTGGAATGGTAGTTGTTGTGATCAAGATTAAACAATCTAACATTTATCTTTAGGGTTTTGCTTCCTCCTCTCCTAACGTTTGCTCGTTTGTAAGGCTGGAATCTCCGAATACCCTTCCAGACCTGCGAATTGCACTGCCGGAGGCAGTTCTGAAATTTACAGAATCGGCAAATTCTAAAAGAGTTAAAAAGTGACGGAAATGTTAACATTTTTTCCTTCAAAAATAAAAAATTCAAAAAAACTTCTGTGGCGCACCAAATGCACGTGCACCACAGATTTTTTTCGAATTTAAAATCCGGCGGCGCCCTTCTCCCTCTCTCTTTTCTCCTCCTCCTCCACTTCACCTTCTCCTCCACTTCCACTTTTCCTTCTCCTCCACCTTCCCTTCTCTCCTTCTCCTCCCTCCTCTCCTCCACCTCCGGCCTCCTCCACCTCCTCCTCCAGCGACCCCTTCCTCCCCCACCTCCGGCGACCCCCTTTGGCCGGCCTCCTCCTCTACCCACCCACCCCTTACGGCCGGCCTCCTCCTCCTCCACCCACCCCACCAACCCACCCACCTCCGGCGAGTTTCAAAAAAAATCCAGCGGCCCCAGATTTAGATCTGACCGCCATTTTTTAAATACAATAAAAATCTGTGGCGCACCACCACTGAGTGCGCCAGAGAATGTTTTCTATGGCGCATGCCTGCCTGGTGCGCCACAGAAATGTCACTTTCTGGGACGCATGGGTTCGTGCGCCACATAATTCACATTCTTGTGGCGTGGATTTAGTGGCGCACCCTCCGTGCGCCACAAAATTTCAAAACGGTGTGCCACTAATGAGCTTTTTTCCTACTAGTGTTTTCACAGGTTATTTATTAAGTTATCCACTGGATCTATACGTGTTCATCACTTCAGAATGTGAAGGTTATTTATTAAGCTTCAAAATATAAGCTTTGTAGAAAGCTAGCTTATATTTCGGAACTGGGGTAATAGATTATATATAAACCTCACAGGAAAAAATGATTGTGTGGAGCAGTCGATGCATAGGGGTGGAGGTATTATTCCTTTTATGAGAAAAGAACATATCAAAAGGAGTTGACCGTCGATCAGTACAGTTGCATGGATCCGTTAATTGATTCCCTAAATGTCAACCTGGCTATCGGCAAAACAAAGTGACATCGCAACAGCTTGCCACCGGCCAACCAATGCTTTTAGTCAATGCAGTGGTCGTGGAGCTCTTTCCACTATTATGGGCGAATCGTGTCCATCTCAGTGGGTGGATCGATCGATCAGGACCAACTAATTGTTTTGGTCGTAGCTAGTGAGATCTGGGTCGCACCGTATGTGGCGAGCGCGATCCTGACCATGTGATCTCCTTTGTGTGGTGTTAGTGGTGACAGATAAACCGCGTGGACTACATAATGTTGCTCAGATTTCTCGTGTGTACGTAGAACAAATGCGAACTTGTCATTCAAGTGTCGAGGCGGCTGTACTGCGTTTCCTTGGTAATTAAGGGGTGAAGAATTAAGCATGTTATCTCGGTTAATAACTTGTGTTTGTAAACTATCATCGCACGGCAGGCACGGATGCGCGTTGCCATCCTCTGCAGGCTGCAGCATTTAGAGCCGACATCTCAAGTCCAAGGAAACAGGTTAATCGCCATTACCGATTATTAAGTCGAAACAAAGTCATGACCTGTCCTACCTATCTACTCCAAGGACAACATGTAATGTAAGAGTAAGAACAACACGGCCGACCCGGCTTAGATCTTTTCTTCAGGACCTATCGTGTAAAGTGACCAACCTCAGATTTCTGGGACTTAGTTTCAGCTTTTCCCCAACAACAGCATCGTGCTGCTAATTAAGACTACGCGACATGGACCATGGATGCCGCTATTGAGATGATGATGATGATGATCAGCTAGCCAATGGCCTTTGTTTTGCCTACAACTACATGCCTCTAGCTAGAATGATGCCAGCTGACCTGTCCGGGATCCACAGCTTGGTGGCATCCACACATGACGGTCGAGCTAGGTGTCGACCTGTGTGCCAATTAAGGAGCAGCCAGCAGGTGTGTAGTAAATCCGTAGGGGTCACGGCCTGTCGAGCTAGCTAGTGGCACTATTTTCGTTGATTAGAAACTTGGCTGCACAATGGTGAGATTAGGGGTGGGTGGGTAAAAACGGTTTAACCGGTTTAAGCTTATTTCATTTTTTTCATAAACTAGAAGTGGAGATTAGATTTGTTAAAGAAAATAAACTACTTTCACTAACCGGTTTAAAACGGTTTTCACCGGTGAGCGTTTCGCACACCCCTAGGTGAGATGTGAGGTGATCTGAATGTTCGGGGTCAGAATAGATGATATTGGTCTACTGTCAATTCAAATTTTATGATACGTGTTTGCAATAAAAACAATGAAACATTGAACCTTATTTAGAGTAAAAATGTATTTTATTGTCAATGAAGTGTGATACATGTAGAAATATCACTTTGGATGCATACAAAGATATTATCTAATCATTCGAAGAGGTGCGGCTACCCTCATGTTGTTCACCGGCCCATCGTCTATGGGTACTCTCTTGCACACCCACACTAGACCAAATAAAGTTAACCAATTAAGTAAATGCATTTTTATACTTAACTTTCATACTTACTTTTGAATTTTTTTTCTATCGTGCAATCTTTTGTTAGTTAGATGGCATAGTTAACCACGTAACATTTTTTCAGAACATTAGTTACATGTAATTATTATATACAATTATAATGTATATATTACCGCAAAGTTTGATTGTTATAAATGTAAAAAGTATCTTATGATTAAAGTTCTCATTGGAATAATTTTCAAAGTTGCATTTATTATATAGTGTGTATTATAACAAAACACGATTAGATTGGAACGGCTTACCCTCTCGGGGCGCCGAGGCTTCACTTATATATCGGCCAAGACTTGGCATACAAGATTACATCAGATCTCATCTAGAGATTGTTACAACAACCGGCTATAGCTAGGCAACTTATGTTACACGAAAACTAGAGATAGAATCATATCTACACAGCTTAACTACAACTCGTTTAACACACCCCCTCAAACGCAACTCTCTAAATTGAGATGTCGTTTGAATGCTTCGAATTGTTTCACCGGAAGAGGTTTAGTGAAGCCATCCGCAACCTGATCGCCAGAAGGAATGAACCGGACCTCCAGCTTCCTGTTCGATACTCTCTCACGAACAAAATGGAAATCCACCTCATTGTGTTTGGTCCTTGCATGAAATACCGGGTTTGCTGATAAATAAGTGACTCCCAAGTTATCACACCATAAACATGTTGTTCTTGGCTGTTTAACACCAATTTCTCTAAGGACAGACTGGATCCAAATTATTTCCCTGAGGTCACGCTTGGCGGTGGTGGCGAGCTGCATCCGCAGCTGCATGATCTGCGCCCGGGACTGCGACGAGTGCATCGTCGACAGCGCAGCCCAGACGTCCACGGCAGTGGTGAGTGTCGCGACCTGCGTGAGCACCTCCCGTGAGAGGAGGGAGAGGAGGAACCCCAGAACCTGCTGATCCTGGGAGACCCACGTAGTGTAGGCCATGTTGGGGACGACCTAGGGAACCTTCTCCCCCTTCTTGTTTTCCAGCTCCACCGTGATGGTTTTGGGCGGCTGAAAGAACATCTCTCATATTATGTTTTGTGTGTTTGATGTCAATGTATGTGATACACTAATGTTTGTCTAAGTGGTACAGGGATTATATAGATACATATATATATGTGTGATGGATGTTGTAAGTCGTGTAAAAAAGAAGCTGTTACAGGATCACCAGGCCGGATATTTCCAAAATATCCGGCCCCCGATTCGGCTAAGGACTTGAGGATTTGTGGCTCAGAACATGGGCCGGAGATTTGCCCGGATATTTGCCCGGATTTGCCACAGGGCCGGATATTCCGGGCCGGATATTTCCAAAATATCCGGCCCCCTCGAAATCGGCTAAGGACCTAAGGAAAAGCAGCTCTGGACAGGGGCCGGACATTTGGCCGGATTTTCCCCGTAGCCGGATTTTCCGGGGGGGGCGGATTATCCGGCCTTAACTTAGGCCGGATTATCCGCCCCCCCGGAAGCTCCAACGGCTGGAAATTGGAAGGGGGTATTTATACCCCCCCTTCTTCTACCTTGCTCCTTACTCAATCATTGCACAAAATCTGCCAAGCTTCACCACCATTAGAGCCACCTCAAGAACACAAGTTTTGCAAGATCTCCTTCCTCCCCCAACCAAAGCTCTTGATCTTTGGAGATTCGAAGGAGAAGACACCGATCTACATCCTCACTGAAGCGATTTACATTTCCCCCTCATTTGTTTGAGGGCCCCCTTGCTAGTGTTCCTCTTTGGATCTCTAGTTGTTTTGTGTTGATGTATTGTTGTTGATTGTTGTGTTGTTACAGATTTGGGAGCCTCCAATTCGGTTGTGGATGTGTGCCCCAAGAACTTTGTAAAGGCCCGGTTTCCGCCTCGAGGAAATCCCTTAGTGGAAGTGGGCTAGGCCTTCGTGGCGTTGCTCACAGGAGATCCGAGTGAAGCCTTCGTGGCTGTTGGTTTGGCTTGCGTAGCAACCACACTCCTCCAAACGTAGACGTACCTTCTTGCAAAGGAAGGGAACTACGGGAATCATCTCCGTGTCATCGCGTGCTCCACTCTCGGTTACCTCTATCCTATTCTATCTCCTATGTATTGCTTAGCTATATCTTGCGTAGTTGATAACCTTGTCATATAGGTAAATTCGCTTAGTTGCATATCTAGAGAATTTACCTTTGTGTCAAGCCTAAATTGAAAAAGAACTAAAAATTTGTTAGCACCTATTCACCCCCCCTCTAGGTGCGGCATACGATCCTTTCAATTGGTATCAGAGCCTCGGTTCTTATTTCGGGCTTAACCGCCTAAGAGTATGCCGGACGATGGGCATGCGGAAGGGGCCGCTAAGATGGTCCCCATGGATGAAATCAATTCGTTGAGGTCCTCCATGGAAGCTCAAATGGAAAGCATGAGAAAAATGATTTTCGAGCTTTTGACTCCGGTCCCTCCCATGGCTCCCGCCGTAGAGGTAAAGGACACGGGTGTGTTAGAAGAGGGAGGTGCTTCGGCATTACCCTCCTCTACTAAACCCGTGGATGGTGATAACTCAACTTCTATCAAATCTCCCATTGCATCTCCTAGGGGAACTAGTGGAGGTGAGAGCTACAATCGAGTGGCTCCGCCTTTCCTATCTCCCGATATCCCGGTTCCCCATCCTCATGTAAACATTCGGGGCGACCCACCTAAGTTTAATGTTAAAGATTTCGATACATGGCAATTTGAGTTTCGCTCTCATGTTTGCAGTGCCTCCAATGAACTTTGGAGAATCATCGTGGAAGGCTTCAAACCATACAACCCCGACAAGTTGACTAGAAGAGAAGCGATTGATAGTCAACTCAACAACACCGCCTTGCACATGATCCAAACTAGTGTGGGGACACAAGAATTGTCTCGTGTTCGGAATTACACCACCGCCAAGGAAGCTTGGGATGGGTTGGCCGCTAATTGCATTGGAAGTGATAGCATGAAAAGGAACAAGTACCAGTATCTTCAGAATCAAGCCGAAGGATTCATGAGGCTACCGGATGAAGATCATGAAACCATGTATGGAAGGCTTCTCACTGTTGCCGATGCGTTCCGGAATGTGGGTGCCACCCACATCAATGACTCTTGGACCAAGGAGAAGTACATCGAGTGCATGATGCCGTTTGAACCCATTGATGTCAAGACTCTTGTTGGGAGAGAATGCTATTCCTCTCTCACGTCTCAACAAGCAGTGCATGAGATGCAAGCCCTCAAGGTGCTCGAGCAAAACTCCCGTGATTCTCGCAATCGTGCCATTGGAATGTCAAAAGGGAACAATCTTGCCTTGACGGTTGATGACCCACAAGTATAGGGGATCGCAACAGTCTTCGCGGGAAGTAAAACCCAATTTATTGATTCGACACAAGGGGAGACAAAGAATACTTGAAAGCCTTAACAGCGGAGTTGTCAATTCAGCTGCACTCGGAAACAGACTTGCTCGCAAGAGTTTATCAGTAGTAACAGTTTTATAGCAGTAGCAGTAGTGAAATAACAGCAGCAAAGTAACAAAGACAGCAGTAGTGATTATAGTAAACAGCAGGATTAAAATACTGTAGGCGCAGGGATGGATGACGGACGTTGCATGGATGAGAGAAACTCATGTAACAATCAAGGTAAGGTATTTGCAGATAGTAATAAAGCGGTATCCAAGTACTAATCAATCAATAGGCATGTGTTCCATATGTAGTCGTACGTGCTCGCAATGAGAAACTTGCACAACATCTTTTGTCCTACCAGCCGGTGGCAGCCGGGCCTCTAGGGAATCTACTGGAAATTAAGGCACTCCTTTTAATAGAGCACCGGAGCAAAGCATAACACTCCGTGAACACATTTGATCCTCATATCACCGCCTTCCCCTTCGGTTGTCCCAATTTCTGTCACTTTGGGGCCTCGGATTCCGGACAACAATACGTGTATACAACTTGCACGTAAGATCATAAAACAATGCATATCATCATGAAACAATAACATGTTCAGATCTGAGATCATGGCACTTGGGCCCTAGTGACAAGCATTAAGCATAACAAGTTGCAACAATATCATAAAAGTACCAATTACGGACACTAGGCACTATGCCCTAACAATCTTATGCTATTACATGACCAATCTCTTCCAATCCCTACCATCCCCTTCAGCCTACAGCGGGGGAATTACTCACACATGGATGGGGGAAACATGGCTGGTCGATGGAGAGGCGTCGGTGGTGATGATGGCGATGATCTCCTCAAATTCCCCGTCCCGGCGAGGTGCCAGAACGGAGTTTCTGGTCCCGAGACGGAGTTTCGCGACGGTGGCGGCGTACTGGATGGTTTCTGGCGACTTCGACTTCCCGTCTCGCGTTTTTAGATCGAAACCCTTAAGTAGTCCAGAGGGGGCGTCAGAGGCTGGCCGAGGGGGCCACACGCTAGGGCGGCGCGCCCCCCCTCCAGGCCGCGCCGGCCTAGTGTGTGGGGGCCCTGCGCCTCCCCCGGGTCTGCCCTTCTGGCTCCGCGATTCTTCTGGAAAAATAAGCCCTTCGACATAAATTCCGAGGATTTTCCTGAAAGTTGAATTTCTGCACAAAAATGAGACACCAGAGCAATTCTGCTGAAAACAGCGTTAGTCCGTGTTAGTTGTATCCAAAATACACAAATTAGAGGCAAAACAATAGCAAAAGTGTTCGGGAAAGTAGATACGTTTTAGACGTATCAACTCCCCCAAGCTTAGCTTATTGCTTGTCCTCAAGCAATTTAGTTAACAACTGAGTGCGATAAAAGAACTTTCACGAACACATTTGTTCATATGATGTAAATATTCTCATGATATGGCAAGTACTTAAGCAATTCATAATAAGATACATGCAAATAAAGTCATCTAATAGCTATATCAATCATGGAAAAGGTACCAACAAATTAATAATAAGCATCATGAATCATGTCTATCAGCAGGATTGCAATGTTCATAAAAGGTTATGATAAAGTGGTATCTCGCTTGCCCGTATTTGTACAGCAAAACATAAATGCTCGGGCACCTTTGAAGTTCATGGAAAGAATGGAAATAGAGATTATCAAAGATAAAAGCATCAAAGTTATACCACAGCTAATCATATTTTGGGACAAGCATGTTAAACTAAGAATGAAAGTTATGCTCTCAAGAAGGTGCTCAAAGAAACGATGGTGACTCAACATAAAAGTAAAAGATTGACCATTCGCAGAGGGAAGCAGGGATTGACATGTGCTAGAGCTTTTCACTTTTCTAAAGACAGAAGTAAAATGGTTTTGAGAGGTGTTTGTTGTTGTCAACGAATGATAGTGGGCACTCTAACTACCTCATCAACCAGACTTCCAAGAGCGGCTTCCATGAAGGGCATTATCTCTACCAGCAAGGTAGATCATCCCTCTTCTCTTTTGTTTACACATGTATTTTTAGTTTCATTATGGATGACACTCCCCCCAACCTTTGCTTACACAAGCCATGGCTAACCGAATCCTCGGGTGCCTTCCAACATTCTCATACCATGGAGGAGTGTCTATTTGCAATTTAAGTTGCTTACTGATAAATCAGGGCAAAGCATGTGAAGAGAATTATTAATGAAAGTTAATTAATTGGGGCTGGGAACCCCGTTGCCAGCTCTTTTTGCAAAATTATTGGATAAGCGGATGTGCCACTAGTCCATTATGAAAGTCTGTCAGGAGTAAATGACAGGATTGAAAGATAAACACCACATACTTCCTCATGAGCTATAAACACTACAAGAAAAAACTTCCATAGAGACATTTTACTAGAGACACTTACTACTTTGCCTCTTTAAAACTCACATTGAGACACTTTGCATGTTGTAGTGGCACTTTTTGAGGCACTTTAGAAATAGTCTCATATGTAGGGACATTAGTTGAGACATTTTTGTAAGGGGTTGCAATTTTCATTCTATAGACAACTTATGAGACACTCCAAAGTGTCAAAAATAAGTTATCAAGAGGCAATCCGTGAGACACTTCGTTGTATGTCTTTAATTTTTATCTAGAGGCAATGTTTGAGGCATTTTGCTTGTTCTCTAGAGACATTTGTTCTTTATTTGGGTCATGGTGGGCAATACTAATTAGAAATTTGTTCCAAGTGTCAACATATACTTGTGAAAGGGTGAGATGGTTAATGGGATAAGTCTTAATCACTAAGGTCATGAGTTCGAGTATTGCTTTTCACATGGTTTCTTTACAATTATTTACTCTAGAGACACAATATAATGCCTCTTTTATGTCTTCTAAAATTTAAAGACATTATTACTATTGTCCTTACCATGTAGAGACACCGTCCGTAGTGACAATTTCGAGACAATATGGAAAGTGCCTCTATAACTACGTAGGAGCAATTTAAGTGTCTCTACTGGACCAAAATAGTGTCTCTACATGCCAATTCTCTTGTAGTGAAAACATAAACACAAATTGAGAAGCATTTTGAAGGTTTTAAAGGTAGCACATGAGAATTTACTTGGAATGGTTTGAAATGCCATGCATAGGTATTTATGGTGGACACTTTGGAATAACTTGGTTTTCAGGGGTTTGGAAGCACGAGCAGCGTTCCCGCTCAGTACAAGTGAAGGCTAGCAATAGACTGGGAAGCGACAATCAAGAGAGCAGTAACTGTCATAATCATGCTTGCGACAAAATAAATTAACGGAGGCATAAAAGTGATACAAGAACTCTGAGGTAAAGTAAATCATCGAGGCTTAATTGACTTTTGTTCAGTCTGTTATCACCGGATTTTGGCCAAATCAGGAGATGGGCCGTGATTGAGATGGGCTTGGAGGATATGCACATAAAGTGTTTCTGAATCGGCCTCGTGCGAGAATTTGGGCTAGATTGCCCGTATATTTGTACATTATGGTAGATCGCATTTTAGTTTAGATTTAAGAGATAGAGTTTGGTTCGTACACAGTTAGGTTTATTCCAAAGATAGAAAGTCCACGGACTATAAATATGTACCTAGGGTTATTGAGAAAGTGGGACGATCACGTTCACAACAAACACAATCTAGGCGCATCGCCACCCCTTGTTTCGAGGGTTTCTTCCGGGTAAGCGTCATGCTGCCTAGATCGCATCTTGCGATCTAGGCAGTATCAGTTTATTCGTTGTTTTGTGTTGCTCGTACTGAAGCCTTGTTGATGGCGAGTAACACTGTTATCATAGATGTTTTTGGGCTAGCATCGGTACTTTTCTGATATGTTTGCTTAGTTATGCTGCCCCTAAACATCTAGCTGCCTTTGCACCTATCTTAGGTGTAAGGGCAGCATCTTGCTTGGACTTTATTTAGTAGATCTAATCTGTTATAGTTGTTCCTTGTTATTCAAGGATTAGCTTGATATCCGCATGGTCAGGCCTTGCAAATGGGTTGAACGATCCAGTAGTGCGTAAGGTATGGTTTGCCGATCCAAGAGGGGTTGTTCTGGGAATCGACTTTGTGTTGGTTTTTAGGCCTCTTCTAGGATTAGTTTTCTGTTATCTTTCGTATCTGTCAGGCTCAACTACGTGTAGGACATTCCAATTATGCGGTGAAAGCCCTAGATTATCGTAGATCGATTTAACTTGGTACTGATCAAGCAGGATCCCCATGTTATCGTAGATCCACTACGAACCATGGGTGAATCGGCTCTCTGAGCTGATTCACAGGATAACCTGAGAGCCGATCGAGGCTCGGATTTAATGTTAACGTGTCTGCCATGCAGGAAACTAATTGAAGCAATCCATCACCTTCCTGACCAGGTATAGGTCAGGTGGCACGCCCTCGCAACAGCCAGGACGTGTGCCGGAGCTTTGCGGGCCGTCGCCCGAGGGACCAGGGCCCACCAGCAGTTCTGGGAGCCTCCCGGCTCTTCGTGTTGCTCGTCGCTGCTCGCCGGTGGGTTTTGGCAGGCAACACATTCTGGCACGCCGGTGGGACATTCTACAAGCAACTACGTCAACATCCGCAGCTGAGATGGCAGACGGTCCAATCACGTACGAAGATCTGCCTGAGGAGCACAAGAAGAAATATGATGAGATTAAAGCTGTCTTCGAAGCCGATCTCATCGGCTCTTTCGAGAGGACCCGTAAACATGGCATTAGGTGGAAAGGGTTCTCACCCGACGGCGTTCTCGATGAAGTAGATCTGTCTCTCCCTTCGGAGGAACGCACCAGAGCTCTGCGCTAGGAAGTTAATTACATGGTGGCTCATTCTCTACACCATCATTCTGAGAGCCTGGTGAACACTTTGGAGCGTATTGCGGTTCGCGTGGTTCAGGAAATCATGAAGCATCGGTACTCTCCGTCAGGGCCTACCCTAGGGACTCACCAGGGAGAAATACCATTCCAGACCAGACCGCAACTGCCATTCACGCTTGCAGCTCCAGAGCCACAGGGTTCACCGGCATACGTCGTCTACAAGGCTGGAGGCGATCCTGGCGATTGCCAATTCCTGTATGAGCCGCCTAAAGAAATCCCACATGGATACGTGTGCACATACGTGTCGGACTGCAATAATTGGGCGCGCACGAACCAGGTTGCAGAAAAGGAGGGATTTCTGGAGCGGACGCCGATAAACAGGCGTGGCTAGCTAAATATGCCACCGGAACGAGTCATGAAAGCTCAGCCCCTGCAGCTCATACCGTGGAACAAATCAGTACAATCTTGAGAGACAAGTTCGGCATCCTGCCAAAGAGGAGAACAATCGGCTATTCCAAGCCGTACCCCAACGAATATGATTTGATTCCGCTGCCGCCCAAGTATCGGCTCCCTGAGTTCTCAAAGTTCAATGGATAGAAGGGTCTAGCTCAATTGAGCATGTGAGCCGATATTTGGCACAGTTGGGCATGATTTCGGCATCAGACCCGTTACGTGTAAGGTTTTTTGCGCAATCTCTCACAGGACCAGCTTTTGGGTGGTACACCTCGTTGCCACCAGATTCAGTCCGGACGTGGAAGCAACTGGAAGAGCAGTTTCATGTTCAATATCACTCAGAAGCTACCGAGGCTGGCATTGCCGATCTGGCGCAGGTGCGGCAGAAGCGGGGAGAAACAGTGTCGGAATACATTCAGCGTTTCAGGACTATCAAGAACCGATGTTATTTGGCTCGTTTAACTGAGAAAGAAGCAGTCGATCTGGCAGCGTTAGGCCTCGCAGCGCCGATCAAGGATCTGGCTTTCCAAGTTGAATACAATTCACTGGCGCACATGGTCCAGAAATTAACATTGTATGAGCAGCGCCACCCAGAATTGTACCAAGATAAGTTCAAACGCCCGATAGGCCTGGTCGAGACAGAAGAAGTTGAGGACTTTGCAGAAGACTAGGAAGTAGCCGTGGCTGAATGGGCTCGGGGGGCAGCTCCCGTGTCCTGCAAATGGGTGAAACAACAAGGGCCAGCAAGAGGGTTTGACTTCGATGTAAGCAAAGCTGAGCAGATATTCAATTTATTGCTTAAGGAAAAACAGCTGAAGCTACCCGAAGGCCATAAAATCCCTACGGCGCAAGAAATGAACGGGAGACTGTACTGCAAGTGGCATCACTCGTTCACCCATGTCACCAATGACTGCAAAGAGTTGCGTCGGCAGATCCAAACGGCGATAGAACAAGGCCGTTTGATACTTGGTCAATTTGCCATGAAAGTGGACATGCAACCGTTTCCTGGCATCAACATGGTGGAACACAATCACTCCACGAGGCGTCAGCTGGATTTCTCATTCGACGTTAACATGGCAGGGCCTGTATACCACCATGGCAGGGATAAGGAAGAAATCGGTCACTCCCGTGGCAAGGAAAAGGAGGAGGCCAGCCCACGCGACCGGCTGATACGTCTCCGACGTATCGATAATTTCTTATGTTCCATGCCACATTATTGATGTTATCTACATGTTTTATGCACACTTTATGTCATATTCGTGCATTTTCTGGAACTAACCTATTAACAAGATGCCGAAGTGCCGACTTGTCTGTTTTCTGCTGTTTTTGGTTTCGAAATCCTGTTGCCTCGCCAAAACCCACCGGCGGGCGCGGCCTGTCAACACGAGTAGAGCCGGGAAGAGCCTAGAGCTGCGGCTGGCCGAGACCCCTCCGAGCGACGGCCCGCAATGCTCTTCCTGGTCACACGCGGCGATGCGAAGTGCAGGGCGTGCCACCCGACCTATACCCGGTCGGGAAGGTGATGGGGATGCCTCGCTAGCTCCCGCATGGCATACACGTAAACATTAAATAAGAGCCTCGATCGGCTCTCAGGTTATCCTGTGAATCGGCTCAAAGAGCCGATCCACCCATGATTCATACGGGGTGCACGAATACTTGGTGATCCTGCTTGATCAAAATATAGCTAATGAGATCTACGACGATTTAGGGTTTTCACCGCATAATCGGATCATCCTACTCCAGGTTGGGCCTCGCGGCCACGCACGGTGCTCATAAGCCGATCCTAAACAAGGCCTAAAAACCAACATGACGTTGATCCTCGGAACATCCCGTTTAGGACTTGCGAACGCCACCCTACGTGCCGCTGGATCCTCCACCCCTTTGTAAGGCCTAACTATTGCGGATATTAAACTAATCCTTGCGGAACAAGGAGCAATCGTAACGGATCAGATCTACTAGACGATGAACAAGCGAGGTGCCGCCCCACGCCCGAGATAGGCGTGAGGGCGGCTAGACATGCAAGGGTTGCACTACGTAAGCATGTTATACGAAGAACTATGCTAACCCTAACACATCTATGATAACTACGTTGCTCGCCATCAAAGACGCTTCGATACGAGCAACGCATGAACAACGTGGAGCTTGTGCTGCCTAGATCGCAAGATGCGATCTAGGCGACATGTCGCTACCGATTGAAACCCTCGAGATGAAGGAGTTGGCGATGCGCCGAGATTGGTTTGTTTTGGGTTGAACGTGAGTTGTTGTTTATTCCATAAACCCTAGATACATATTTATAGTCCAGGGGACTTTCTAACGTGGGAATATCCCACCGTGCACGATACAAACTCTAATCTTGATCTAAAACATAATCTACTATAATTAAAGATACACGGGCAAACTAGCCCAAATTCTCCGTGCAAGGCCGCTTCAGAGATCTTCCACGTGTAGTCTTCCAAGCCCATCTCTCTTACGGCCCACCTCTGGATTTGTCCAAAATCTGGTGATAACACATGCCCCCCTGGTTTTGGAAATAACATTTCCAAAATCATTATGCTTTCCTTTCGAAGGGTCATGTCGTGGCAGATCAGAGCCATTTGCAGCATCCGTCATCATTATGCCCTGTCCTCTCAGCTTCTCTGCAAAATTTGACAGCTCTGACATTACCCCTTCGGAAACTGTGATGGCAGTAATTCCCACCAGGTTTCTCATTATTTAACCGTGCCGACCAACTAGCTTTCTTCATCTCCTTCCTCTGTTCCAGTCATCGGCACCCAAAAAAAACCCTCTTCTCCCCCAGCCATGTCTTCCTCTTCCTCCTCCTTCTCAAACCTCTTCCCCCCATTCTCGCCGAAGAAGAACGAGGACAAGCCTCATTCCGAGGTGAACCCCCTCCCCTCCGATAATGAGAAGAAAGAAGGAGAAGTAGCGAAGGCCAAGACCTTCCCCTCCGCCAAGCTCCCGCTGAAGAAGCGCCCCGTATGTGGGCGGACGGCGAGGATGAAGATGACGACGAAGAAGAAGAAGAGGAGGAGGAAGATGAATCTTCCTCTTCCGCCGGGTACCCGCCAACCAAGCGCTTCCGCTCCTGGGCGGACAGCGAGGACGATGATGATGACGAGGAGGAAGAGGCTCCGGCCACGGGCTGGGGTAGCAGCGACGAGGAGCTCCCTGGGAGCAGCGCCGACGACATCGACGGCGGTGACGACGAGGACAGCGACGACTAGTAGAATAGGACTAGTAGTAGTAGTGCGCTAGGTACTAGATCCCTCTTTTGAGAGCCAATCGGCTCTTTCTTGTAAAGCCGCTCCCCTGAATTAATGAAATTGTTCTTTTGATTCATCCTTCAATTGCGCCAATTTCATTCCTTCCGCCTGTCTTGTCAAGACCGATAGCAATGTATCGGATTTTTCTTTCGGACGCCCATGAAGCCGGACCCTCATGTCGATAAGCTCGTAGGCCAAGAACTTCTCAATTTCAGGCTGCGATTTGGTATCTGACCACAATTTTTCGCAATCCCTTAGCCGATGACTATTCATTGGCTATTTTGAGAATCTAGTCCCTTTCTTCCTCTTGCAGCGACAAGACGGTCCAAACTTGTAAAAACTAACGGCCTCCTACCCCGATTCAGAGGAGATCACAATGCAGGGCCAGTCGATGCGACTCCAATCGGCTTTCCAAAACAGAGCAGTCACCAGCCAGCTGCCCCCCGAGTCTCAGTCGAGGCGAGAACGGTAATGGATCAGCCGAATGTGGTGCCGCCTACGCAGAGTTAGCCGATTTCAACAAAATCGGCTCCCCAAAGCAGAGAACCTTCAGGGTGAGCTGCCCCCCGGGCTTCTTCAGTCTACTTCGCGCCTTGTAGGTCACTGACCGTCGATGCCGGTCTCGCTTCTTAATTCTGAAGTCGATGCCCTTCCATCGGCTGAATTTTTTTTTTATTTGGCCGATTTTTCTTAATCGGTCCCCAATATTCCACTGCACGCATGTCTGCACATGTTTTATTTGCATATGTTCATCTGACTATATGCCCCCCGAGCCGAATCTGCCAAATGACTGCAGATATCGGCTTTCATGGTTAGTCAGGGCACTGCACTTGCACGTCGGCTTCGCAAAGATTCATGCTGACTTTCATCTGCCGACGTGGCCGCTGCCCAGTAGATCGTTGCTGACCATAAACAGAATATGTGCAGAAGATAATTTTGGCCGATTGTTGGAATCGGCCTCCACCTTGCTTGCTCGATGAAGGTTTTGTAATGTCCCTCCATAAATTTTTTGGGGCCGATCACAAGGATCAGCCTCACCCGGTTTGCTCATTGGTTTAATCTTGCTACTCGGTTAGGCTGGATAAAACCAACCCAACCTCTGACTTGATGCACCTGCGGTCGTCCACCTTGAGTGCATCGTGTAATCGTGGAGCACTAAGCTCTGTCGGCAAGACGAGCACCATGTTTGTGCCAGCCGATGTTTCATCATCGGCTTTCTTTTGCTTGGGACGCCACTCCATTCTCCGTGGACGACCCTCTTCATCCGAGGCTCGGCCGAACCTTTGCGGCCGGATCAGGTCGTGCCTTCCTTAGCGTGTGCAAGTATAACCTTTCGGCTTCCTCCAGGCCGCGTAACCGCTGAACCCTGCGTTTTTGTGAACGGCTGAGTCCGTCAGGGCACCACCTTGGACGGTGGTACCTGTCTTCTTCTTCTTCTAGTCCCTCGTCTTCGGAATCCTCAAGATCTGCCCAACGAGGTGACTCGAGCACGTTTGCTGCTGTGTCGGGAGAGGCCCTAAGCGCTTGAACACGGACACGTTGGCTGCCTCCTTCTTCTTCTGGTTGCATTACGGGCAGTTGCCGATTGTGGGCAATCGGCTCATTCCTGAATCCCAGCAGTGTCTGAAGAAAGGGCAGTCCCAGTGTCTGGCGTTGTCATCTTGCTCCCTTGATTTTTCCGTGGCACGGCGCTCGTGCTCCTCCTCATCGCGATCCTGCCGACGATGTCTTCTGGCTTCTCTAGCCAGACGATCTCCTTCATCATCATAGTTGGACCGTCGGCGTTGGTCATCGCGACTCACATATTTGTTGAGGAGGTGATCAGAGAGAGGTCGTTGATATCTTATGTTCTTCACTTCTCCCTCTGTGACGTAGCGCTTGCCATCATGATGGAGCCGATCGCGTGGAGCGGTCTCCTCTGTGTCCTTGCTATGAGAGCAGCTGCCCTCATCTCCATCTTTGCCAGAGTGGTTCCCAGGTCCTACCATGTTGATGCTGAACGTGGGACCTGGCTGGCAATCCTCAGGGTAGGTGACTTCCACCATGTTAACGGCGGGGAAGGGTTGGGTATCGACCTTCATGGCGTACTGGTTGAAAATTAGACGCCCCTTCTCTATCGCCGCTTGGATGTGCTGACGCCACACCCTGCGGTCGTTGGTGGCATGGGAGAGCGAGTTGTGGAATTTGCAGTACGGCTTTCCGTTTAGCTCTTTCGCCGTGGGGAACTTGAGACCTTCAGGAATCGTCAACTGTTTCTCCTTGAGCAGGAGGTCGAAGATTTGTTCGGTCTTGGTCACGTCAAAATCAAATCCCCTGGGCGGCCCTGGTGGCTTTACCCATTTGCAGGACACGGGGGTTCCTCCCCGAGTCCACTCAGCCACTGCTACTTCTTGGTCTCCCGCAGGCACTTCACCTTCCTCTGTATCGACCATGACTACTGCACGCTTGAACTTGTCTTGGTACAGGTCCGGGTGGCGGCTGTTCATATGCGATAGTTTCGAACCATGTGCGCCGGCGAGGGATAATCTGCTCGGGAGGCCATGTCCTTGAGCTGTGTTGCAAGGCCAGCTACTGCCAACTCGACTGCTTCCTTTTCAATTATACGAACCGAATAACATCGGTTCCTAAGATTCCTGAAGCGCTGGATGTACTCTGTCACCGTTTCTCCGCGCTTCTGACGTAGTTGTGCTAGATCGGCAATACTAGACTCGGAAGCTCCTGAATGGTATTGCATATGGAACTGTTCTTCCAATTGCTTCCAAGACTGGATGGAGTTTGCTGGCAAAGAGGTGTACCATCCAAAAGCCGATCCTGTGAGGGACTGTGAAAAGAGCCTCACGCGTAGCTGATCCGACACTGAAGCCGGTCCTAGTTGCGCCAAATATCGGCCGATGTGCTCGATGGAGCTGGAGTCATCTGATCCACTGAATTTGGAGAAGTCAGGGAGCCGATATTTAGGTGGTAGCGGGATCATCTCGTACTCGTCGGGGTACGGCTTGGAA
This sequence comes from Lolium rigidum, assembly GCF_022539505.1. Lineage (NCBI taxonomy): Eukaryota > Viridiplantae > Streptophyta > Magnoliopsida > Poales > Poaceae > Lolium > Lolium rigidum. Next base: position 282,829,351 of record NC_061510.1, read on the forward strand.
TAGCCGATTGCCCTTCTTTTCGGCACCATGCCGAACTGGTCTCTCAGTATGGTACTGATCTGATCCGCTGTCTTTGGTGCCGAAGTTGCACTGCGAAGATTCGCCGGGGTGGCGTACTTAGCCAGCCATGTTTGCTTTTCCGGCTACGAGCCAACTGCGAGGAGCTGGGCTGCGGAGTTTCGTCGGGGTGGCGTATTTAGTTAGCCACGTACGCTTCTCAAGCTCGTCGGCCGACGTTTCTCCTGTTTTCGCCGGAGTCCCCGATGTTGTGGCCTGGTTTGAGAGTGCCCGGTTGCCACAATCGGCACATACGTGCACGCGTATCCTTGAGGGATCTCCTTAGGCGCCTCGGCCAAGAACTGGTAGTCGCTAGGGTCACCACCGATCTTGTAGACGACGAATGCCGGTGTAGCCGGCACTTCGGCCGGTGCTGCCAACGCATATGGCAGCGGTGGACGGGGCTGGAGTGGCAACTCTCCTTGATGCGTCCCGAGAGCTGGTCCGACGGCGAGTGCTGGTGGCTCATGATCTCCTGGATCACGCGCAGAGCGAGACGCTCCAACACGTTGACCAAGTTTTCAGAGTGGCGGTGTAGCGAGTGAGCCACCAAGTAGTTGATCTCCTGCCGTAGGCCCCTGGTGCGTTCCTCCGATGGGGCGAGAGATCTATCCCATCGAGTGCACCTTGCGGTGAGAATCCCTTCCATCCGATGCCATGGGAACGGGTTCTGCGAAAAGAGCCGATGAGGTCGGCTTCGAGGGTGACCTTGATCTCGTCGTATCTCTTCTTGAGTTCGTCGAGCAGCTCCTCGTAGGTGAGCGGCGTGCCGTCCGCCGCCATCTCGGATGTAGATGGCGATGTGGTTGATGTAGACGATTGTCCCACCGTGCGTGCCGAGAATGTGTTGCTGCCAAAACCCACCGGCGGGCGGCGGCTGTCAGCACGAGTAGAGCCGGGAAGAGCCTAGAGCTGCGGGTCGGCTGAGACCCCTCCGAGCGACGGCCCGCAATGCTCTTACGGTCACACGCGGCGATGCGGAGTGCAGGCGTGCCACCTGACCTATACCTGGTCAGGAAGGTGATGGGGATGCCTCGCTTAGCTCCTGCATGGCATACACGTAAACATTAAATAAGAGCCTCGATCGGCTCTCAGGTTATCCTGTGAATCGGCTCAAAGAGCCGATCCACCCATGATTCATACGGGGTGCACGAATACTTGGTGATCCTGCTTGATCAAAATATAGCTAATGAGATCTACGACGATTTAGGGTTTTCACCGCATAATCGGATCATCCTACTCCGGGTTGGGCCTCGCGGCCACGCACGGTGCTCATAAGCCGATCCTAAACAAGGCCTAAAAACCAACATGACGTTGATCCTCGGAACATCCCGTTTAGGACTTGCGAACGCCACCCTACGTGCCGCTGGATCCTCCACCCCTTTGTAAGGCCTAACTATTGCAGATATTAAACTAATCCTTGCAGAACAAGGAGCAATCGTAACGGATCAGATCTACTAGACGATGAACAAGCAGGGTGCCGCCCCCACGCCTGAGATAGGCGTGAGGGCGGCTAGACATGCAAGGGTTGCACTACGTAAGCATGTTATACGAAGAACTATGCTAACCCTAACACATCTATGATAACTACGTTGCTCGCCATCAAAGACGCTTCGATGCGAGCAACGCATGAACAATGTGGAGCTTGTGCTTGCCTAGATCGCAAGATGCGATCTAGGCGAGCATGTCGCTACCTGATTGAAACCCTCGAGATGAAGGAGTTGGCGATGCGCGAGATTGGTTTGTTTTGGGTTGAACGTGAGTTGTTGTTTATTCCATAAACCCTAGATACATATTTATAGTCCGGGGGACTTTCTAACGTGGGAATATCCCACCGTGCACGATACAAACTCTAATCTTGATCTAAAACATAATCTACTATAATTAAAGATACACGGGCAAACTAGCCCAAATTCTCCGTGCAAGGCCGCTTCAGAGATCTTCCACGTGTAGTCTTCCAAGCCCATCTCTCTTACGGC
>NC_061510.1:282831486-282881018 GCF_022539505.1 Lolium rigidum
GTGCAACTGAATTGACAACTCCGTTGTTAAGGCTTCCAAGTGTTCTTTGTCTCCCCTTGTGTCGAATCAATAAATTGGGTTTTACTTCCCTCGAAGACTGTTGCGATCCCCTATACTTGTGGGTCATCAATTACCACTTTCAGTTTCAGCATCAGAAATAGAAATACTATTAGGATCATTAACAGGCTCAGAGGATTCTACAACAGTTTTATGTTTCTTTTTCTTTTTCTTAGATGGAGCACTAGTTTCAGTTCGTTGAGAATCTTGTTCAATTCTTTTGGGATGCCCTTCGGGATATAGAGGATCTCGGGTAGAGACACCACCTCTAGTTGTTACTTCATAAGCATGTTTCTCTTTAGAATTATTTTTTAATAAGTCATTTTGCACTTTAGTAAGCTGATCAATTTGAGTTTGAACCATTTGAAAATGTTTAACAAGCATCTTAACATCATTGGAGGTTCTCTCCACAATACCATGCAATTCACCAATAGCTCGAGAATTTTCCATTAAATGATTCTCTACTCTCATATTGAAATTACTTTGCTTAACAATATAATTATCAAACTCATCTAAGCATTGCGCATGAGGTTTTGAATACGGAATATCTTCCCTAGTAAAGCGCTGAAGGGAGTTTACCTCAATCATGGATGAAGGGGGAATTATCTCACATATATCTTCTATGGGAGGTAGATTCTTCACATCTTCGGATTTAATACCTTTCTCCTTGAGAGACTTCTTGGCTTCCCTCATATCTTCATCATTCAATTTAATTAAACCCCTCTTCTTCAATATTGGCGTTGGAATTGGTTCAGGCGTAGTCCAATCATCATGATTCCGGCCTATTTTAGCCAATAATTCTTCGACTTCATCCGGAGTTCTTTTCCGAAAACACAACCAGCACAACTATCCAAATATGCCCTAGAATCAATGGTTAGTCCACTATAAAATATATCAAGTAGATCATTCTTTTCTAAATCATGTCCAGTGTCGAGCTCGATAAGAGAACAAAATCTAGCCCAAGCCTCAGGCAATTTCTCTTCATCTCCCTGGTCAAATCTATAAATTTTCTGTAAAGCAACATGTTAAGCACTAGCAGGAAAGTATTTTCGAAAGAAAACATCACGCAAATCAGTTGGACTTCTAATAGAACCAGGAGGCAAATTATTATACCAAGTTTTAGCATCATCCTTTAATGAGAAAGGAAAAAATTTAGCGACAAAATAAGTACACATCTTGACATCATCAGAAAACAAGCTACTCATAGAAGAAAGTTCAATCATGTGTTCTACAAGCACTTTCTTTTTCAGGTACCACAAAAGGGTGCTTTCTCTACAATAGCTATATGAGATAGATCAAGAGAAAAATCATAATCTTTATCCTTAATGCATATAGGAGATGTGGCAAATTTAGGATCGGGAGATAACTTATGTCTAACGAGTATATTGTGTGAGAAACTTTTTAATTTTGCTTGCATCAGCAGTAGCATTGCATCTAGTAATAAAATCATCATTAAGCTCCACATAATCTTCATCGAGATCATCACTAGAATAATCAAGTTCGGGTGAATTAACAGGTGTAGTAGCATTAGGAGTTTCAGTATTTTCAATTTGTCTAGACCTAGCAATTGTAGCATCTAGAAAGGATCCCAATGAACCACTATCATCAAGCACAGCAGAAACATTATCAATATTATGAGAGTTTTCAGATTCAGCAGAAGTACCAGCAAGTGAAGCTTGTGGTGGTGAAACAAGTCGACTTATCACAGATGGTGAATCAAGAGTAGCAGAGGTACTCAGAGTTGTACCTTTTCTTGTAGTGGATGGTAATATGGCGACTTTAGGATCGCGAGGTTTACCCATGATGGAGAATTTGCAGCGAACAATATCAATCCAAGTGAACTTCCAAATAAAGCTATGCTCCCCGGCAACGGTGCCGTAAAACAGTCTTGATAACCCACAAGTATAGGGGATCGCAGCGAGTCTTCGTGGGTAGTAAAACCCAATTTATTGATTCGACACAAGGGGAGACAAAGAATACTTGAAAGCCTTAACAACGGAGTTGTCAATTCAGCTGCACTGGAAACAGTACTTGCTTGCAAGAGTTTATCGATAGTGACGAGTTTTATAGCAGATAGCGTAGTGAAATAACGATGAGCAGAGTAACGGAGACAGCAGTAGTGATTATAGTAAACAGCAGGATTAAAATACTGTAGGCACGGGGACGGATAACGGGCATTGCATGGATGAGAGAAACTCATGTAACAATCAAGCAGGGCATTTGCAGATAATAATAAAACGGTGTCTAAGTACAAAGCAATCAATAGGCATGTGTTCCAATTATAGTCGTACGTGCTCGCAATGAGAAACTTGCACAACATCTTTTGTCCTACCAGCTCGGTGGCAGCCGGGCCTCAAGGGAATCTAGTGGATATTAAGGTACTCCTTTTAATAGAGTACCGGAGCAAAGCATTAACACTCCGTGAACACATGTGATCCTCACATCACTACCATCCCCTCCGGTTGTCCCGATTTCTGTCACTTCGGGGTCATTGGTTCCGGACAGCGACATGTGTATACAACTTGCAGGTAAGACCATAAACAATGAATATCATGATGAAATAATAACATATTCAGATCTGAGATCATGGCACTCGGGCCCTAGTGACAAGCATTAAGCATAACAAGTTGCAACAATATCATCAAAGTACCAATTACGGACACTAGGCACTATGCCCTAACAATCTTATACTATTACATGACCAATCTCATCCAATCCCTACCATCCCCTTCAGCCTACAGCGGGGGAATTACTCACGCATGGATGGGGGAAACATGGCTGGTTGATGGAGAGGCGTCGGTGATGATGATGGCGATGATCTCCTCCAATTCCCCGTCCCGGCGAGGTGCCAGAACGGAGTTTCTGGTCCCGAGACGGAGTTTCGCGACGGTGGCAGCGTACTGGATGTCTTCTCGCGATTTCGACTTCCTCCCGTGCGTTTTTAGGTCGAAGGCAATAAGTAGTCCGAAAGAGGGCGTCGGGGGCCAGCCGAGGCCGCCACACACTAGGGCCGCGCGGGCCCCTCCTGGGCCGCGCCGGCCTAGTGTGTGGGGCCCTCGGGCCCCCACCTGGCTTGCCCTTCTTGCTCCGTCAGTATTCTGGGAAGATAGGACCTTTCGCATAAATTCCGAGGATTTTCCTGAAAGTTGGATTTTTACACAAAAATGAGACACCAGAACAGTTCTGCTGAAAACAGCGTTAGTCCGTGTTAGTTGCATCCAAAATACACAAATTAGAGGCAAAACAATAGCAAAAGTGTTCGGGACAGTAGATACGTTTTGGACGTATCTGTACCCATTAATGAAGAACTACATAGAGCTTGTTAAAATTTGGTTTGCATGATTGGTCTCTAGAGTCTAGATATTTTCTGGTTAAGGTGTTTGAACAACAAGGAGACGATGTAAAGTCTTATAATGCTTACAATATGTTCATATGTGAGTCTTTCTGCACCGTTTTATACTTGAGTTTCCTTCAAACAACCTTGCTAGCCTAGCCTTGTATTAAGAGGAATTCTTCTCATGCATCCAAATCCTTGAGCCAAAAACTACGCCATTTGTGTCCACCATACCTACCTACCACATGGTATTTCCCCGCCATTCCAAAGTACATTACTTGAGTGCTACCTTTGAATTTCTATTCTTTGCCTTTACAATATATAGCTCATGGGACAAATAGCCTTAAAAACTATTGTGGTGAAGAATATGTACTTATGTGTCTTATTTCTTAATAAGTTGCGTGTTGAGCGGTAACCATGTTTCTGGGGACGCCATCAACTTTTACCTTTGTTGAATATCATGTGAGTTGCTATGCATGTTCATCTTGTCTGAAGTAAGGGCGATTTTCATGATCAAATGGATTGAGTATGCATACTGTTAGAGAAGAACATTGGGCCGCTAACTAAAGCCATGAATCATGGTGGAAGTTTCAGTTTGGACAATTAAACCTCAATCTCTTATGAGAATATTACCTGTTGTTGAATGCGTAAGCATTAAAAGAGGAGTCCATTATCTGTTGTCTATGTTGTCCCGGTATGGGTGTCTAAGTTGAGAATGATCAAAAGCGAGAAATCCAATGCGAACCTTCTCCTTAGACCCTTGTACGAGCGGCATAGAGGTACCCCTTTGTGACACTTGGTGGAAACATATGCTATGCAATGATAATCCGTGTTAATCCAAGCTAATTAGGACAAGGTGCGAGCACTATTAGTATACTATGCATGAGGCTTGCAACTTATAAGATGTCTTATACATAACACATATGCTTTATTACTACCTTTGACAAAATTGCTTCTATGTTTTCAAAATGAAAAGCTCTAGCACAAATATAGTAATCCATGCTTCCCTCTGCGAAGGGCCATTCTTTTACTTTATTGTTGAGTTAGTTTACCTACTTCCTTCTATCCCAGAAGCAAACACTTGTATCAACTGTGTGCATTGATTCTTACATGTTTACCTATTGCACTTGTTATATTACTTTGTGTTGACAATTATCCATGAGATAAATATGTTGAAGTTGAAAGCAACCGCTGAAACTTATATCTTCCTTTGTGTTGCTTCAATGCCTTTACTTTGAATTTATTGCTTTATGAGTAACTCTTATGCAAGTCTTATTGATGCTTGTCTTGAAAGTATTATTCATGAAAAGTCTTTGCTATATGATTCATTTGTTTACTCATTATCTTCATCATTGCTTCGAATCGCTGCATTCATCTCATATGCTTACAATAGTATGATCAAGATTATGATAGCATGTCACTTCAGAAATTATCTTTGTTATCGTTTACCTACTCGAGGGCGAGTAGGAACTAAGCTTGGGGATGCTTGATACGTCCCAAACGTATCTATAATTTCTTATGTTCCATGCTACTTTATTGATGATACTCACATGTTTTATACACATTATATGTCATTATTATGCATTTTCCGGCACTAACCTATTGACGAGATGCCGAAGAGCCAGTTGCTATTTTCTGTTGTTTTTGGTTTCAGAAATCCTAGTAAGGAAATATTCTCGGAATTGGACGAAATCAACGCCCAGGGTCCTATTTTTCCACGAAGCTTCCAGAAGTCCGAAGAGGAAACGAAGTGGGGCCACGAGGTGGCCACACACTAGGGCGGCGCGGCCCAAGCCCTGGCCGCGCCGGCCTATTATGTGGGGCCCTCGTGACGCCCCCTGACCTACCCTTTCGCCTACATATAGTCTTCATCGCGAAACCCCCAGTACCGAGAGCCACGATACGGAAAACCTTCCAGAGACGCAGCCGCCGCCAATCCCATCTCGGGGGATTCAGGAGATCGCCTCCGGCACCCTGCTGGAGAGGGGAATCATCTCCCGGAGGTCTCTTCATCGCCATGATCGCCTCCGGATTGATGTGTGAGTAGTCCACCCTGGACTATGGGTCCATAACAGTAGCTAGATGGTTGTCTTCTCCTCATTGTGCTATCATGTTAGATCTTGTGAGCTGCCTATCATGATCAAGATCATCTATTTGTAATGCTACATGTTGTGTTTGTTGTGATCCGATGAATATTGAATACTATGTCAAGTTGATTATCAATCTATCATATATGTTATTTATGTTCTTGCATGCTCCCCGTTGCTAGTAGAGGCTCTGGCCAAGTTGATACTTGTGACTCCAAGAGGGAGTATTTATGCTCGATAGTGGGTTCATGCCTCCATTAAATCTGGGACAGTGACGTAAAGTTCTAAGGTTGTGGATGTCTCGTAGCCACTAGGGATAAAACATCGATGCTTTGTCTAAGGATATTTGTGTTGATTACATTACGCACCATACTTAATGCAATTGTCTCGTTGCTTGCAACTTAATACCGGAAGGGGTTCGGATGATAACCTGAAAGTGGACTTTTTAGGCATAGATGCATGCTGGATAGCGGTCTATGTACTTTGTCGTAATGCCCTGATTAAATCTCATAGTACTCATCATGATATATGTATGTGCATTGTTATGCTTTCTTTATTTGTCAATTGCCCAACTGTAATTTGTTCACCCAACATCTGTTTATCTTATGGGAGAGACACCGCTAGTGAACTGTGGACCCCGGTCCTATTCTTTACATATGAAATACAATCTACTCGCAATTGTTCTTTACTCGTTCTTCGCAAACAAACATCATCTTCCACACTATACATCTAATCCTTTGTTACAGCAAGCCGGTGAGATTGACAACCTCACTGTTACGTTGGGGCAAAGTACTTTGATTGTGTTGTGCAGGTTCCACGTTGGCGCCGGAATCCCTGGTGTTGCGCCGCACTACACTCCGCCACCATCAACCTTCAACGTGCTTCTTGGCTCCTCCTGGTTCGATAAACCTTGGTTTCTTTCTGAGGGAAAACTTGCTACTGTACGCATCACACCTTCCTCTTGGGGTTCCCAACGGACGTGTGTTAACTGCACGCATCAATTGGTCGCTCTTGCCTCCCTCTCCACTAAATCTTCATCACCAAGTGAATCTCTCAATGAGGTCATTCATGTGGAGGAAGAAAGTTGCCTCATGGCTAAATCCTCCGAGGTATCATCTCCTAGCCCCTCTATGCTTAACATATCAAGTGATCTACGAGTTGATCATGCTAGTCTAAAGGTGAAACAAGAAATGCTAGAGTTTGATGAATTCATTCTTAACTTACAAGGTAACACTAAAAAGCATGTTTCAAATGTCATGGTTCATATAGCTCAACTAAGTGATACTCTTGAGAAAAAATGTCAAATAGAGAGAGAAGACTCTCTTGAAATACATGCTCTTAAAAATTCTCTTGAGGAAAGTCAAGAAACCATAGCTTCTCTTGAAGAGAGGTTAGAAACTATTGAAGAGCCTCAAGATAAAATTAACAAGCTCACTAAAGCTAGAGATCTTGCTAGGGCTAAGACTAAAGTGCTTAAAAAGGAAAAGGCCCAATTTGGTGTTGATCATGAGAAACTTGTGAAGGATCTAGATGAACTAGACAAAGCTCACAAATCTTTGAAGAGTGAATACACTCTCCTATCCAAGTCTTATGAGCAACTTCAAATTAGGCTTGCTTCATATGATGTGCCTAGTTCCTCTACTCCCTCATGTGATCATGCAAATATTATTGAGGAAAATGCTAGGTTGAAGGATGAACTTACTAAGGCCTCCTCTCCCCAAAGTAAACTTTCTTTGGATGATCTCTTGAGTAAGCAAAGATCAAACAATGGGAAGGAGGGCCTTGGTTATAATGCCAAGGCAAACAAGGCAAACAAGCAAAAGGCCAAGCCCGCACAAGAGAAGAAGAAAGTCATCACTAATGGTGAAGCTCCTAAGGGCAAAACCATTAATGATGATGATGCGGGAAATGCTAACCCTCACTATGTTTCATTTAAGGATTATTATGGTGATGTTTATGCTAAATATGTTGGCCCATATGATGGTTATGTTGCTTGGTCTATTTGGGTCCCAAAGACCCTCGTTGCTAACAAAAGAGGACCCATTGAGAAATGGGTACCTAAATCCAAGAATTGATCTCATGTAGGACTATGCCGTCGGAGGTTCAAAATGGGTACTTGATAGTGGATGTACAAGTCATATGACCGGCGGCAAGAACCTCGTCAAGGAGTTGAGGCCCAATATAAATAATATCACTGTCTCCTTTGGCGATAATTCTACATCCGAGGTATTGGGTTTTGGCAAGGTTGTGGTTGCACACAACATTAATCTTGTGGATGTCATGCTTGTCAAAACCCTTGGTTACAATTTGCTTTCCGTTTCCGCCCTTGGCAAGATGGGTTTCGCCGTCTTTATTGATAATGATATTGTGGTCCTCTTGTGGAGCAAGACTCTAAAAGTTGCTTTCGTTGGGTATCGCGAACATAATTTGTATGTGGTGGACTTTTCGGGGACCACCACTTCAAATGCGATGTGCCTATTCGGAAAGGCGGTTGTGGGTTGGTTGTGGCATCGCCGCTTGGCCCATGTCAACATGAGAACTTTGCAAAGTCTTCACAAGGGGAACCATATTGTGGGACTAATGGAAAATGTGTCTTTTGCCAAAGATCGTGTTTGTAGGGCTTGTGTTGAAGGCAAAATGCATGACTCTCCGCATCCAAGCAAGACCATTATCTCTTCCAAGAGGATCTTGGAGCTCCTTCATGTGGATCTCTTTGGTCCCGTTACTCATGCAAGTCTTGGTGCGAAGAAACATTGCTTGGTGATTGTTGATGACTACTCAAGATACACTTGGGTCTACTTTCTCAAGACGAAAGATGAGACTCAACAAATATTCATTGACTTTGCTACCAAGGTGCAACGCCAACACAACCTCCTCATTACGGCAATAAGAAGTGACAATGGCTCCGAGTTCAAGAACTATACACTCAACGATTTTCTTAGTGATGAGGGGATTCGTCATCAATATTCCGTTGCTTACACCCCTCAAAAAAATGGTGTTGCGGAGAGGAAGAACCGGACTCTTATGGATATGGCAAGATCTATGATGGCGGAGTATAAATCCCGCTATAATTTTTGGGCCGAAGCCATCTCCACCGCTTGCCACTCTTCTAACCGGCTCTATCTCCGCAAGGGCTTGAACAAGACTCCATATGAAATACTCACCGGGAACAAGCCTAACATCTCATACTTCAAGGTGTTCGGGTGTAAGTGTTTCTACAAAATCAAAGGAGTTCTTTTATCTAAATTTGCTCCTAAAGCTTTGGAGGGTATATTTGTTGGTTACGGTGCCGAATCTCACACTTATAGAGTCTTATATGTATCCTCCGGGATTATCATCGAATCTTGTAGTGTGAGTTTTGAAGAAAATGATGGCTCCCAAGTGGGGCAAGTTGATGTATGTGCAGGTGATGAAATACCTCAAGATGCCATAGTAAGAATGGGTGTGGGATTTTTCCGCCCCATTGAGGGACACGGTGTGGCGTCTCGGAAAGGACTATGCTCTACCACGGTGGAGCCCTCATCTTCTCAACATCAACAAACCCCATCTCTTGAAGCAAATTATGCACCAACCCAAGAACAAGAACAAAACCCTCCCTCTTGTGTGCAAGATCAAGGACAAGATCAAGGACAAGATCAATCACGGATTCATGATGGATCCGATGAATATCCATTCAATATTCTCCTCTCACCGGATAATGTCCAAGATCAAGCACATGATGTTGAGAAATCTCAAGAAATTGAGGAAGCTCAAGTTGAAGGTCAAGACGGGGACCCAAATGATCAAGTTGATCAAGTGAAACCTCCAAGGCCAAGAAGAACCAAGGAGGAGATCGAGGCCCGTCGTCTAGCAAGAAGAGAAAGGAACCTTGAAATTCGCGAACACACTCATGACAAGGTCCTTGGTGATTTAAGGGCAAGTGTTGCCACAAGAAGGCAATTGCTAACTTTAGCAATCATCATGCTTATATCTCCTTAGTGGAACCCAAGAAAGTATTTGAAGCCCTTGAAGATTCGGATTGGTTGGAAGCGATGCACGAGGAACTCAACAACTTCAAGCGCAACAAAGTGTGGACCTTAGTAGAGAAGCCAAAGGAGTTCCGCAATGTTATAGGCACTAAATGGATATTCAAGAACAAGCAAGATGAGTTTGGAAATGTTGTGAGGAACAAGGCAAGATTGGTGGCTCAAGGGTTCTCTCAAGTTGAGGGAATTGACTTTGGAGAGACCTATATATGCTCCCGTGGCTCGCCTTGAGTCCATCCGTATCCTTCTTGCTTATGCATCGCATCATAACTTTAAGTTACAACAAATGGATGTGAAAAGTGCATTTCTTAATGGTCCTTTGCATGAAGAGGTTTATATTAAGCAACCCCGGGGTTCGAGGATCTCAACTTTCCTAACCATGTCTACAAGCTTGATAAAGCACTTTATGGTCTCAAACAAGCTCCTAGAGCTTGGTACGAGCACCTTAAAGAATTGTTGGTAGACCGTGGGTTTGATGTTGGGCTAATCGACCCCACTCTTTTTACTAAGAGGGTCAATGGGGAGCTTTTCATTTGTCAATTATATGTTGATGATATTATCTTTGGCTCTACTAACAGAGCTTTCAATGATGAATTTTCAAAGCTTATGACCGATAGGTTTGAGATATCTATGATGGGAGAAATGAAGTTCTTCCTTGGTTTTGAGATCAAGCAATTGAGAGAAGGAACCTTCATCAATCAAGCAAAATATCTCCAAGACATGCTCAAGAGGTTCAAGATGACCGAGATGAAGGGTGTGGCCACTCCTATGGTTACCAAATGTCATCTTGCACTTGATCCCAATGGTAAAGAGGTGGATCAAAAGGTATATCGCTCCATGATTGGATCCTTGCTTTACCTTTGTGCATCTAGACCGGACATAGTGTTGAGTGTTGGTGTGTGTGCAAGGTATCAAGCTTCTCCTAAGGAGAGCCACATGATGGCTCTCAAAAGAATCTTTCGGTATTTGGTTGATACCCCAAGATATGGTATTTGGTACCCCAAAGGCTCAAGTTTTATTCTCAATGGTTACACCGATACGGATTGGGCGGGGGACAAGGATGATAGGAAATCAACTTCCGGGGCTTGCCAATTTCTTGGTAGGTCCTTGGTGTGTTGGTCTTCTAAGAAGCAAAATTGTATATCTCTCTCCACCGTCGAAGCCGAATATGTTGCCGCCGCAAGTGGATGCACTCAATTGTTATGGATGAGGCAAACTTTAAAGGAATACGGTGTCATTTGTGACAAAGTGCCTCTATTATGTGACAATGAAAGTGCCATCAAGATTGCCTATAATTCGGTGCAACATTCAAGAACGAAGCATATTGAGATCCGGAATCATTTCATTAGGGATCATGTTGCCCATGGTGATATTGAGCTTATCTATGTTCCTACCAAAGATCAACTTGCCGATATATTCACGAAGCCTCTTGATGAAGCAAGGTTTTGCTATTTGAGGAATGAGCTAAATATCATTGATTCAAGGAGTATAGCTTGACCATCTTGCAAACACACCTCTATCTCAAAACTTTATTTGGTTTAGATGTGGGCATGGAAATAGGGGGAGTGCGGTTTAAATTATTGAGCTATCCCTCCCCCCATAATGCCAACATTAACAAATCATTCCCTTAATATCATATATTGATATGTGAGCTTCAATGATGAGTAGTGGCTTGGACCCAAGATATATCTTCGCGGTGCCATGCCATATCACTCATATATGGTGGCCTAGGCCACCGCACTCTTCTTTGTGAAGAGTTGGAGTTATTTGGATCTTATCGTCTGTTTTATTTGACAACTCCTTGTTCTTATGGGAAATCACTCGTAGTTTGGCCTTATTTGCTCATATCTTGCAAACTTGAGTGATCATGTACCATTAACAGTTTGTGCCTTCTAAACCTAAGCCTACTCTCATCTATAAGCCATTTCCATCTTGCTCATATGTCTTGTTTTGGTAAAAACTTGGAGTTTGAGGATTTTCGGTCGGATGATCTAGGTTGCACCATCTTATTGGTAAGTATGCTTCTTATATGTGACGTGATACATTATTGCATCACATATGGGTTTATGCAAATAACCAACAAAAGATGGGCAGGATTCCCGGTGTTCTGGAATTTTCCAGAAAACCGGATAATCCGGCCCTTTGGCAACCCGGAAAATCCGGCCCGGCCGGATTATCCGCCCCAACTTAGGGCCGGATTATCCGGCCTGGGAAGGTTTCGATGGGTTATGAGGGGAGGCCGCGGGGTAAATGGTTCCAGAACCTATTCCCCCACGCGCCTCTCTCTCTCTGCCCTCAACTCGCCGGAGCTCCTCCTCCTCGCCGGAGCCGCCCCGTCCGCCCCCTTCCGGAGTTTTTGGGTGGATCGGGTGCTCCTCCTCCCTAGCTCTCATCTCCTCCAAGCGGCTTCTCCAATGGATGGGGGTATGGCTCACAATCCCTAACCCTAGGTGTTGTGATTTGTATGTGCTATTTTCTTGGTGGATTTGGTGTCTAGTTGTTCCAAATCATGTGTAGTATACTCCTCTTGCATGCTATAAGGCCGATCTGGTCGTAGACAAGTTTTTGATTGCAAGGTCTGCTAGATTCGCAGGGCCGGGTTATTGATGCGTGCAATTAACACACGTCCGTTGGGAACCCCAAGAGGAAGGTGTGATGCAGACAGTAGCAAGTTTTCCCTCAGAAAGAAACCAAGGTTTATCGAACCAGGAGGAGCCAAGAAGCACGTTGAAGGTTGATGGCGGCGAAATGTAGTGCGGCGCAACACCAGGGATTCCGGCGCCAACGTGGAACCCTGCACAACACAACCAAAGTACTTTGCCCCAACGTAACGAGTGAGGTTGTCAATCTCACCGGCTTGCTTGTGAACAAAGGATTAACCGTATTGTGTGGAAGATGATTGTTTGCAAAGAACAATAAAGAACAAGTATTGCAGATAGATTGTATTTCGGATGTAAAGAATAGACCGGGGTCCACAGTTCACTAGCGGTGTCTCTCCCATAAGATAAATAGCATGTTGGGTGAACAAATTACAGTTGGGCAATTGACAAATAAAGAAGGCATAACAATGCACATACATATATCATGATGAGTACTATGAGATTTAATCGGGGCATTACGACAAAGTACATAGACCGCCATCCGAGCATGCATCTATGCCTAAAAAGTCCACTTTCGAGTTATCATCCGAACCCCTTCCGGTATTAAGTTGCAAGCAACGGACAATTGCATTAAGTATGGTGCGTAATGTAATCAACACAAATATCCTTAGACAAAGCATCGATGTTTTATCCCTAGTGGCAACAGCACATCCACAACCTTAGAACTTTCTGTCACTGTCCCAGATTTAATGGAGGCATGAACCCACTATCGTGCATAAATACTCCCTCTTGGAGTCACAAGTATCAACTTGGCCAGAGCCTCTACTAGCAACGGAGAGCATGCAAGAACATAAACAACACATATGATAGATTGATAATCAACTTGACATAGTATTCAATATCCATCGGATCCCAACAAACACAACATGTAGGATTACAAAGAAACGATCTTGATCATGATAGGCAGAAGACGACCATCTAGCTACTGCTATGGACCCATGGTCCAGGGGTGAACTACTCACACATCAATCCGGAGGCGATCATAGCGATGAAGAGTCCTCCGGGAGATGATTCCCCTCTCCGGCAGGGTGCCGGAGGCGATCTCCTGAATCCCCCGAGATGGGATTGGCGGCGGCGGCATCTCTGGAAGGTTTTCCGTATCGTGGCTCTCGGTACTGTGGGTTTCGCGACGGAGGCTTTAAGTAGGCGGAAGGGCAGGTCAAGAGGCGCCACGGGGGCCCCACACAACAGGGCCGCGCGGGCCCCTTGCTGGCCGCGCCGCCCTGTTGTGGCGGCGCCTCGTGGCCCCACTTCGTCTCTCCCTCGGACTTTTGGAAGCTTCGTGGAAAAATAGGCCCCTGGGCGTTGATTTCGTCCAATTCCGAGAATATTTCCTTACTAGGATTTCTGAAACCAAAAACGGCAGAAAACAGCAACTGGCTCTTCGGCATCTCGTCAATAGGTTAGTGCTGGAAAATGCATAATAACGACATATAATGTGTATAAAACATGTGAGTATCATCATAAAAGTAGCATGGAACATAAGAAATTATAGATACGTTTGGGACGTATCAGTTATCTGGCCCCCGAGAAGACCGGATTATCCGGTCAGGCCGGATTATCCGCCCCCCCGGGGACACCGGATTATCCGGCCTGGAGCTTCATCGCCGCTGCAGTTTTGATTCAATCTGTCTTGTCTAGACTTGTACCGACTTGTAGTATGCTTCTAGAGTACATTACTGTATCATACATGACTTATGAGCATTATCTTCTCTTTGCTATCCATCTTTGTTGTTCACAGGTAGTGGTTCTCGGGGTCGGAGATGCCCAAGGCGTGACCGGTCGAGTGATGAGTTTGCACCGAATGCTCCCCGCAAGTCCACCACTTCAAGGCAAAAGAACAAGGCACAAAGGCAGAACTACAAGACAATGGACATTGTCACTTATGCAGCAATCCGTATGAAGAACTGGTATGAAGATCTTCCAAGGGATGATGAGGTTGAGGGAAGGCGTTTCTGGTGCATGGAGCAGGAGTTCATCTACAAGGATATTTATGAGCCCATGAAGAAAGTGCGACCCATGCAAGCTATCAATGTGGATCTTCTGGCAGTCAATAATCATTTTGAGGATGCCATCTGGGTGACTGGTAGGATGGGTTTGCAGGATCTGATGAAGATTCAGTGTGACTATAGTCTAGAGTTGGTTAAGCAATTCTATGCTACTCTAGCCTTCAGAAAAGATGATGAGCGCACTATGGAATGGATGTCTGGCTCCACTCATTGTGTGGCAAACTTGCGCCGGTTTGCCTCTATTCTTGGACTTCCAGAAGAAGGTGGCCTTCGCCTCCATGGTCAACAGAAGACAGATAAAAATGTGCTCTATAATCTCTATGACTCATCTAGAGCGGTTGGATCTACCAAGGGGCTCCTTCCCATCTACGGTCAGGTGCTCCGTTTCCTTCGAGCCACCATTGCTCCAAGTGGTGGAAACAATGATGCACTCCGTGGAGCACTTGTGGATCTTATGCACCTCAGCTATAAGTGTGCTCGTGATGGCAATGAGGACGAAGACTTCTCTCTTGATGTTATGGACTACATATTCAATGAGATTCATGATTGCATGGTCTCCCGGACCACCATACCTTATGCACCATATATCCAGCTCCTCATCAACAACTCCGTGTCTATGAATGAAGACTTGAGCCGGTTCCCATTGGTGAAGCACACTGTCAAGAAGGCCTACAAGCTTAAGCCGGCTCCTCATGCTGCACCTGCTCCTGACTCCTTTATGGGAGATGCTCGCTCTAGTGGTTTTGCTCCTGCCCGCCATGCTGATCTTCCTGCCATGAAGAGTGTGAAGAAGCTCAGCTGGTTTCAGCGTCACATTCTTTGCATGAATATTGAGATCCATAAGGAGAACTATGCAGCCAACCGTGAGCGTTCTGAGATTCAGCATACTCAGGCGGTCATTCTTCATAAGCTCAGTGGTGAGCAAGGACCTCCGCCTCAGCCTCCAGTTCACCCAGGTTACAGTGGGTGGCATTCTTCACAGGTTCCGTGGAATGATCTTGAGGACTGCATTCAGAGGGCTAACTACACTCGCAACTCTCCGGATGCCCCTGACACTGAAGATGAAGAAGAGGAAGAGGAGTACCAGTCCGAGGATGAAGAGGGCTCCGAGTGATCTCCATGGGGCGAGTAGCATCGCGCTTGTCCCCTTTTTGGCATCTCGATGCCAAAGGGGGAGAAGTGTTCTATTAGGAACTCTCTCGGGGATTTGCATGGTTTGGGCACAAGCATATGCGTTTATCATTCCTTTATTGCTTGTGTTCCCTCTTATTTGAACTATTTGGTTTGGTTGTGTTTCGTTTCAAACTATGTGCTATGTGGTGTGAGACATTGTTAAGGTTTTCGGTTTTCTATTTGTTGAGATCAAGGTTATTATATTGTGTGTGATGCTATATCTCCATATGGGTATGATTTCTATCACCTTATCTCAACCTCATATATGTCTATGTCTCTCATGTTAGAGCTCATGTTGGATATCTCTTGTGTTAAGGCACCCCGCACCTACGTGTTGTGTATTTGTATTCAAATGCAAATTACTTATATGCACACATGTAGGGGGAGTGCCTCTATGTTTTGCCATCATGCTTGACTCTATTTGTGATTCTCTTGCAAATCCGTATATTGTCATCAAACACCAAAAAGGGGGAGATTGAAAGAACATCTCTCATATTATGTTTTGTGTGTTTGATGTCAATGTATGTGATACACTAATGTTTGTCTAAGTGGTACAGGGATTATATAGATACATATATGTGTGATGGATGTTGTAAGTCGTGTCAAAAAGAAGCTGTTACAGGATCACCAGGCCGGATATTTCCAAAATATCCGGCCCCCAGTTTTCGGCTAAGGACTTGAGGATTTGTGGCTCAGATCATGGGCCGGAGATTTGCCCGGATATTTGCCCGGATTTGCCACAGGGCCGGATATTCCGGGCCGGATATTTCCAAAATATCCGGCCCCCTTGAAATCGGCTAAGGACCTAAGGAAAAGCAGCTCTGGACAGGGGTCGGACATTTGGCCGGATATTTGGCCGGATTTTCCCCGGAGCCGGATTTTCCGGGGGGGGGGGGGCGGATTATCCGGCCCTAACTTAGGCCGGATTATCCGGCCCCCCGGAAGCTCCAACGGCTGGAAATTGGAAGGCGGTATTTATACCCCCTTCTTCTACCTTTCTCCTTGCTCAATCATTGCACAAAATCTGCTAAGCTTCACCACCATTAGAGCCACCTCAAGAACACAAGTTTTGCAAGATCTCCTTCCTCCCCCCAACCAAAGCTCTTGATCTTTGGAGATTCGAAGGAGAAGACACCGATCTACATCCTCACCGAAGCGATTTACATTTCCCCCTCATTTGTTTGAGGGCCCCCTTGCTAGTGTTCCTCTTTGGATCCCTAGTTGTTTTGTGTTGATGTATTGTTGTTGATTATTGTGTTGTTACAGATTTGGGAGCCTCCAATTCGGTTGTGGATGTGTGCCCCAAGAACTTTGTAAAGGCCCGGTTTCCGCCTCGAGGAAATCCCTTAGTGGAAGTGGGCTAGGCCTTCGTGGCGTTGCTCACGGGAGATGCTGAGTGAAGCCTTCGTGGCTGTTGGTTTGGCTTGCGTAGCAACCACACTCCTCCAAACGTAGACGTACCTTCTTGCAAAGGAAGGGAACTACGGGAATCATCTCCGTGTTATCGCGTGCTCCACTCTCGGTTACCTCTATCCTATTCTATCTCCTATATATTGCTTAGCTATATCTTGCGTAGTTGATAACCTTGTCATATAGGTAAATTCGCTTAGTTGCATATCTAGAGAATTTACCTTTGTGTCAAGCCTAAATTGAAAAAGAACTAAAAATTGGTTAGCACCTATTCACCCCCCCCCCCCTCTAGGTGCGGAATACGATCCTTTCAGCGGCGCCTACGCTGTGCCGTCGAGGAATCCGACGAGTTGGTGCACCCGCAGCGGCGGCATGACCTGCGCCTTCCAGAGAGGATAGTTGTCCCTCCCCAGCTTCTCCGTCACCGAGCCATGCTGCAAGCCGGGTCCAGACGGAGGCGAAGAAGAAGAAGCGATGTTCGACATCATGGCGGTGGAAAGGTTTGGCTCTGATACCATATAACAAAACACAATTATATTGGAACGGCTTACCTTCTCGGGGCGCCGAGGCTTCACTTATATATTGGTCAAGACTTGGCATACAAGATTACATCAGATCCCATCTAGAGATTGTTACAACAACCGGCTATAGCTAGGCAACTTATGTTCCACGAAAAATAGAGATAGAATCATATCTACACAGCCTAACTACAACTCGTTTAACGTGTATATGTAGGGATGCGCTATTTGACTACGTGAGGTAGAATAGTTATTCTACTCCCACCTTGTATCTTGGCAAACCTAGATGATTTTCAAATCACGTCAATGTTGCCTTACTTCAGAAGTAGAGAAGAACATAAGAAAAAAATGCCTTTTTATTTGCGTGACGTATAAATATAACGTAAAATACAAATTTTTTGTGTTTTTATAGTGTAGTGATTTATACACTTCGCTTTTTATGTTTTTTTTGTTGTGAATCAATATAAACGTAATTATTAGCATACATAACATCTACATTTGTAAGTTCAACAGCGATAAAATTATGTTGGGTGCACAATCATAAACTTATGAGTTTAATAACGTAAAGTCATGTTGACTGCACAATAACTTTTCTGCATGCTGGCGTTTCTACTTGTGTGCTTAAGTATATTTTATAATATACTTAAATACTCGCTTACTACAATCAAAAAATAGTTGTGGTTCTAGTATATTATTAGGTAAGCATAATTATAGAAGCGTCTACCATTTAAATTGACGTGCTGGCAAAATGTGTATATCAAGCGGAAAACCACTTTTGAACTTGGGAGCATATGCTCTTGGTACCGAGAAAATATTATAACAAAATAATTATGAATAAAAAGTTGGCGCGTATATGTCAGCATTATATGTATGCACGCCAAGTTTCGTGGAAAAAAAATAAAGAAGTATCTTGTGAGAAGCTTTTTGTTCATATCTTGTTAAAAACATAAAGAAATACCGTGTGCAAAAACGGCCCATCCGCAAGTTTTTAAAAAACTTGGCCCTTCGTACATAAGTAAAACAGCCCAGCGAATTACAAATTTGCCCCCAGAGCAGACGTGTCATCCTACCATGTAGGAAGGGCACGCCTCAGAGAAATAGTAACATCTCTTACCAAACTAGGCTCCGTCAGGAAGCCGGAACGGCTGACGGACTCCACTTCCTAAAATGCACCACACACCAGCCACCGCCGGAGACAATGATGAAGGCCGAAGACTATCTGAGAGCATCCCCACTCGTTGGCGCTCCCCATGCCCAAATCCAGCGAAATTTTCGTCCGGATTGGAGGAAGATTTGGCCTGGGGAGCGCCGAAGTTCCAGCCCTCCCCCCGGCAGGAAACCCCCAACCTCGACCATTTGACATATTTCAAACAAATTTAACATAAAATTTAACAAGTTTGGCGACCAAGAGTACGAAATTGCTGAAACAAATTCGGCGATAATCAGTACAATATTTAACAAGTGCTGAAACAAATGAAGCACACAATTTCACAATTTTTCAAACAAATTAAGACAGACTAGTTGGCGTCGGCGTTGGCGTTGCCTCGGAGCCTCCATATGTGCTCCACCAGCAGCAGCTGATGCATTATAGAGTCTCGAATCTCCTGGCGCATAGCAATGAAGGCGGCCCATGATGGAGGCACTTGGTGATTAGGCTGTGCAAGAGGACCCTCTCTCTCATATGGTGCTTCTTGCTCAGCCAGAGGAACCGGATGCTTTCGCTCATTTTCAATAATCATATTGTGTAGGCACACACAGCAGTTCATCACCTCCCACATCTGATCTTTGGACCAAGTCATAGCGGGGAACCGGACGACAGCAAATCTCTGCTGGAGGACACCAAATGCATGTTCGACGTCTTTTCGGCAAGCTTCTTGTTTCTTGACAAACTCGCAAAGTTTGGGGGTGCTAGGGTTCGAGATAGTCTTCACAAATGTTGCCCACTTTGGATAGATACCGTCTGCAAGGTA
Organism: Lolium rigidum; assembly: GCF_022539505.1. NCBI lineage: Eukaryota > Viridiplantae > Streptophyta > Magnoliopsida > Poales > Poaceae > Lolium > Lolium rigidum. The sequence goes on from NC_061510.1 coordinate 282,850,730, forward strand.
GTATCCTTTGTTGTAGTGCCGACCATTGATCACATAGTCCACCGGGGGAGCATGACCCTCAACAAGCTTGGAAAAGACCGGGGAGCAGTTTAGGACGTTGATGTCATTGTTGGATCCAGGCATACCAAAGAAAGAGTGCCAAATCCAAAGATCATGGGTAGCCACTGCTTCAAGTATCACGATGCAGCCTTTTTGTGACCCTTGTACATTCCCTGCCACGCAAACGGACAGTTCTTCCATTGCCAATGCATGCAGTCAATGCTTCCAAGCATCCCTGGAAAACCCCTATCTTCATTTGTTGCAAGGATCCTCTGAGTGTCTTCGTGTTATCACCAGAATTTGACCAAGTCCGAGGTGGGCCGCGATCAAGATGGACTTGAAGAATATATATGGAAGAAATACGTGAATCGGCCTGTTATGCGAAGTTTGGGCTAGTTGGCCCGTGTATCTGTAATATAGTAGGATATGTATCGGTTAGTTAGAGTTTGGCTCGTGCACGGTTGGGATTATTCCCACGTTAGAAAGTCTACGGACTATAAATATGTATCTAGGGTTTATGAAATAAACAACAATCACGTTCACCACAAACCAATCTAGGCGCATCGCCAACTCCCTTGTCTCGAGGGTTTCTTCCGGGTAAGCATCATGCTGCCTAGATCGCATCTTGCGATCTAGGCAGTACAAGTTTATTCATTGTTCATGCGTTGCTCGTACTGAAGCTTTTTTTATGGCGAGCAACGTAGTTATCTTAGATGTGTTAGGGTTAGCATTGTTCTTCGTATCATATGCTATCGTCGTGCAACCCTTAGACATCTAGCCGCCCTTACGCCTATCCTAGGCGTAGGGGCGGCACCCCGCTTGATCATTATTTAGTAGATCCGATCCGTTATGGTTGCTCCTTGTTCTTCAAGGATTAGTTTAATATCTGCATAGTTAGGCCTTACAAAGGGTTGGAGGATCCAGCGGCGCGTAGGGTGTAGTTTGCTAGCCCTAGACAGGATGTTCCGGGGATCAACCTCGGGTTGGTTTTTAGGCCCTGTCTAGGATCGGCTTACGATCACCGTGCGCGGCCGCGAGGCCCAATCACGAGTAGGACGTTCCGATTATGCGGTGAAAACCCTAAATCGTCGTAGATCGTTTTAGCTTTATCTTGATCAAGCAGGACCACCATATATTCGTACACCTCGTACGAATCATGGGTGGATCGGCTCCTTGAGCCGATTCACAGGACAACCTGAGAGCCGATCGAGGCTCGTATTTAATGTTTACGTGTATGCCATGCAGGAAACTAAGCGAGGCATCTCCATCACCTTCCTGACCAGGTATAGGTCAGGTGGCACGCCCTTGCACCAGCATCGGACGTGCGTGCCGGAGTCTTTGCGGGCCGTCGCTCGGAGGGACCAGGGCCAGCCGCAGCCCTAAGTTGCTCCCGGCTCTCCTGTGTTGCCCGTCGTTGCTCGCCGGTGGGTTTCTGACCGCAACACATTCTGGCACGCCCGGTGGGACAATCTTCTACATCAACCACATCGCCATCTGCATCTGAGATGGCGGACGGCACCCCAGTCACATACGAGGATCTGACCGAGGAGCTCAAGAAGAAGTATGACGAGGTCAAAGCAATCCTCGAAGCCGACCTCATCGGCTCTTTTCACAGAACCCGTTCACATGGCATCAGGTGGAAAGGGTTCTCGCCTGAAGGTGCGCTCGATGGAATAGACCTGTCCGCCCCGTCAGAAGAACGCACCAGGTCCCTGCGTCAGGAGATTAACTACATGGTGGCTCACTCGCTGCACCGCCACTGCGAGAACTCGGTGAACACTTTGGAGCGTGTCGCTCTTCGGGTGATCCAGGAGATCATGAGGCACCAGTACTCTCCGTCAGGACCAGCTCTCGGGACATACCAAGGAGAGATGCCACTCCAGTCCCGTCCACCACTGCCATTCGCGTTGGCAGCACCAGAAGTGCCGAATTCACCGGCATTCGTCGTCTACAAGATCGGTGGTGACCCTAGTGACTACCAGTTCTTGCACGAGGCGCCTAAGGAGATCCCTCACGGATACACGTGCACATACGTGCTAGACTGCGGTAACTGGGCGCTCACAAACCAGGCCGCAACAGCAGGGACTTCTGGAAAAACAGGAGGAACTTCAGCGACAGATCTTGAGAAGCAGACGTGGCTAGCTAAGTACGCCACTCCAACAAACCTCCAGAGCTCAGCTCCTGCAGTTGGCTCAGAGATGGAAAAGCAAGCATGGCTGGCTAAGTATGCCACTCCGGCGAATCTTCGAGTTCGACTCCCGTAGCCGGCACCGCGGATCAAATCGGTACCATGCCGAGAGACCGGTTCGGCATGGTGCCGAAAAGGAGGACAATCGGCTATTCCAAGCCGTACCCCAACGAGTACGAGTTGATCCCGCTACCACCCAAATATCGGCTCCCCGATTTCTCCAAGTTCAATGGATCGGATGGTTCCGGCTCCATCGAGCATGTGAGCCGATACTTGGCACAGCTGGGCACGATCTCGGCGACGAGATGAGCTACGTGTGAGGTTCTTCGCACGGTCCCTCACGAGATCGGCTTTCGGGTGGTACACTTCGTTGCCACCGGACTCGATCCGGACTTGGAAGCGATTGGAAGAACAGTTCCACATGCGGTATCACTCGGAGGCTTCCTAGTCCGGCCTTGCCGATCTAGCACAAATACGTCGAAGCGTGGAGAAACGTGGCGGAATACGTCCGGCGCTTCGAAATCTGAGGAACCGATGTTATTCGGCTCGTGTGACCGAAAAGGAAGCGATCGAGTTGGCGGTGGTGGGCCTTGCATCACCAATCAAGGATATGGCCTCCCAAGCGGACTACCCTTCACCGGCGCACATGGTTCGAAGCCGTCGGCATATGAACGGCGCCACCCGGACTTGTACCAGGACAAATTCAAGCGTGCGGTAGTCCTGGTTGAGGCAGATGAAGACGAAGGTTCTGCGGGAGATCAAGAGGTAGCAGTGGCTGAATGGACTCGGGGGGTAACCCCCGTGTCCTGCAAATGGGTTAAGCCACCAAGTCCGCCCAGAGGGTTTGATTTTGACGTGACTAAAACTGAGCAAATCTTCGACCTCTTACTCAAGGAGAAGCAGTTGAAGTTACCCGAAGGCCTCAAAATCCCCACGGTACGAGAGCTGAACGGAAAGCCATATCGCAAATGGCATAACTCGTTCTCCCATGCCACCAACGACTGCAGGGTGTGGCGTCGGCGAGATCCAAATGGCGATAGAACAAGGACGTCCGATTTTCAACCGATACGCCATGAAGGTCGACACCCACCCCTTCCCCGCTGTTAACATGGTGGAGTGCACTTACCCTGAAGGTTGCCAGCCAGGATTCTCGTTCAACATCAACATGGTAGGACCTGGACACCACTCTGGCAAGGATGGAGATGAGGGCAGCTGCTCTCGTAGCAAGGACACAGAGGAGGCCGCTCCACACGATTGGCTCCGTCACGATGGCAAGCGCTACATCACAGAGGGAGAAGTAAAGAATGTAAGATATCAGCGACCTCTCTCCGATCACCTCCTCAACAAGTACGTGAGTCAATATAGCCAACGCCGACGATCCAGCGACGATGATGAAAGAGATCGTCTGGCTAGGGACGCCAGGAGACGTCGTCGGCATGATCGTGATGAGGAGAGATATGAGCGCCACGCCAAGGAAGAATCGAGGGAGCAAGACGACGAGGATAGGCACTGGGACTGCCCCTTCTTCCGACACTGCTGGGATTCAGGAATGAGCCGATTGCCTACAATCGGCAACTGCCCAGAATGTAGACAGAAGAGGAAGGATGCAGCTAATGTGTCCGTGTTCAAACGTCTAGGGCCTCTCCCACCTCGGAACAAGCACGCTGGGTCCCCTCGGGTGGAAGATCTCGAGGATTTGGAAGACGATGATGAAGAAGAAGAAGACGGTACCACCGGCCAAGGTGGTGCCCCGATGGACTCAGCCGTTCCCAAAAGCGTAGGGTTCGGCGACTGCGCGGCTTGGAGGAAGCCGAAAGGTTATACCTGCACACGCTAAGGAAGGTGCGGCCTGATCTGGCCGCGAAGATCCAGCGAACCCTGGATGAAGAGGGTCGACCACAAAAAATGGAGTGGCGCCCCAAGCAAAAGAAAGCCGATGATGAGACATCGGCTGGCACAAACATGGTGTTTATCCTTCCGACGGAGTTTAGCGCTCCAGGATTAGACGAGGCACCTGTGGCACAACTTGACTGCGGCCCACGGCCGTTTATCTTTGAGAAGCCACGAGAAAGAAGCTACAGACATCTGAAGGCCCTGTACTTGCGAGATTATATCGATGGGAGGCCTGTCAACAAGATGCTGGTGGACACCGGAGCGGCAGTCAACATTATGCCATACTCTATGCTACGACGGTTGGGACGCTCTAGCTCGGATCTGATCAAGACCAACGTGACATTGAGCGATTTCAACGGCCAAGCGTCTGACGCACAAGGTGTTCTGAACGTGGATCTGACCGTAGGAAGGAAAACCATCCCTACGACGTTCTTCATCGTCGATAGCAAGAGCACCTATCGTCGTTACGCTAGGAAGAGATTGGATCCACGCCAACCTGTTGCATTCCCTCCACGATGCACCAATGCGTAATACAGTGGGATGGAGATGAGGTAGAGGTCGTCCGGGCCGATGACTCAGCCGAGATTTCAACGGCTGGCATGAACGCTTGGGAAACAGCAGGCCAAGAGCCACTCTCAGGTATCAATTTGGACGACTGCGAGCGCATCGACATGACGAAGGACAGGGTTAGGCTGGTCTTATCCACCGGCCTGACCGTGTAGCAAGAACAAACCAATGAGCAAACGTGGCGAGGCCGATCCTTGGGATCGGCCCCAAAGATCTATGAAGGAACATTACAAAACCTTCATTGAGCGATTCAATATGGAGGCCGATTCCAGCAATCGGCCAAAATTATCCTCACCACATGTTCCGCTTGTGTTCAACATCGATCTATCGGGCAGCGGTTTTACGTCGGCTGATGAGTTAGGAAAAATCAACATTGGTCCTACCGGAGCCGACGTGCAAATACGGTGCCTTGGCTAACTACAGAGCCGATATCTGCAGTTACCTGACAGATTCGGCTCGGGGGGCACCTAATCAGATGAACATGTGCAGATGAACATGTGTGGAGTGAAATATTGGGGGCCGATAGGAAAATCGGCCAGTAAAAAAAATTTCATGATATACAGCCGATGCAAGGACATCGACTTTAGAGCTAAAGAAACAAAGCCGATGCACAGCCATCGACTCTAGTACACAAGATCTACCGGCTATGTGCTCAAGACGCGGATTTTCGCCAGGATGGTCTTCAGTTCAGCTTCAAGGCCTTCTGTTTCCTTGAAGGGAATGGATAATGGGAACATCCACAGCTGAAATGAGCCGATTTTGGCGCCCGAATCTTCTCTTCAAGGACTTCCAACCCTTTGCGACAGTTCAGCAGTACTGTCAGAAGCATCAGTTTGGCATACAAGGCAGCTCTTTGCTCAGTAGGCCGTTGGTGTTTCGCCTACAACATCGGCTTTCAGCGGAAGAAAGGTGGTCAATGGAGGCAAGTGTGGCTGACTCTACGTGGTGGCTATCTCAGATTACCTGAGTTCAAAGCCCTCTGATCTGTGCGTCCTCACCAATATTCTCGCCTGAACTGAGGCTCGGGGGGCAGCTGGCCTGCTAGTTGCTCTGTTTTTAGAAGCCGATTGGAGTGTCGTCGGCTGACCCTGCATCATAACCTTCTTTGAGAGCGGTGAGTTGTTGCAGTAGAAGACTATTAGAGCTGCTGAAAAGGAAGCCTCCATCGTTTACAGAGTCAGAACCGTCTCTGTTGCTGCGAAAAGATAGAGCAAGGCGCTATGTCCGGACAGTAAAGGGGCAGTTAAGGATCACCTTCAGGCTGGGAACCATAGCGTGGGCTTCGGATGGTGCTGCCTATGAATTCATTGCAGTTGCGAACCTGCGCAATTGACATCTGAGGATCGTATGGCCGTGGGTTGGATCTGTTCAAATGGCGTTTTGGGGAATTGGGTTTTGCCCTTGCGGACAGGCCACAAATTACCGTTTGGAAAACAATAGAGTTGGTTCTGCTCGTGTTTTCATGGCAAGGACCGGTGCGCTGCCATCGGCTAGTAATTTGTTGACTTATTTTAGCAATCGGTAAATTTGGTGGAAGGTCAGAATCAGCTGAGAAGTTCTTCTTCATAATAAGAGGGATTTTTTACAAAAAGAAGAGCCGATTGCTCAAGAAGGGGAAAACAAAAGAAGAGCCGATTGCTCAGGGCCTACTAGTCCTACTCTACTAGTCGTCGCTATCCTCATCGTCGCCGTTGTAGCTGCCGTCGGCGCTGCTTCCAGGGAGTTCCTCATCGCTGCTGCCCTAGCCCTCGGCCGGAGCTTCTTCTTCCTCGTCATCATCATCATCCTCGCTGTCCGCCCAGGTGCGGAAGCGCTTTGCCGGCGGATATCCGGCGGAGGAGGAGGGTTCATCCTCCTCCTTTTCCTCTTCCTCCTCATCATCATCATCGTCCTCGCTGTCCGCCCAAGCGCGGAATCGCTTTGCCGGTGGATGCCCAGCGGAGGAAGAGGAATCATCCTCCTTCTTTTCCTCTTCTTCCTCTACTTCTTCTTCTTCCTCCTCCCCGTCGGAGGAGGTGGGTTTCGCCCAGGGGTGGAGGTCATCTTCGGTTTCGCTCATCAGCTCCCCTTCGATGAGGAACCTGAGGTCGTCTTCCCCATCGGTCAGAGGCAGGTCGCCATCTGACCCGACGAGTGCTTCGGGTGGGCCGTCTGGCACATGATCAAAGTTCCACTCCGGCTCGCTCGAGGAAGAAGACTGGAGGGAGAGGCCGGAGGAGGCAGAGGAAGAGGAAGACATTGCTACAGGGAAAGAGGGTTTTTTTTGGTGCCGATAGCTAGAACAGAGGAAGGGGATGAAAAGGGCTAATCAATCGGCACAGTTAAATAAGGAGGAGCCTAGTGGAGATTTAATGCCATTGCAGGTTCCGAGGAAGTGATGCTAAAGCTATCGAATTTTGCAGAGAAGTTGAGAAGACAAGGCATCATGATGAAGGATACTGCGACGGTTCTGCTCTGCCACGACATGACCCAACGAAGAAAAGCAGAGTGATTTTGGAATTATCAATTCCAAAACCAGGGGGCATGTGTTATCACCAGAATTTGACCAAATCCGAGGTGGGCCGCAATCAAGATGGACTTGAAGAATATATATGGAAGAAATACGTGAATCGGCCTGTTATGCAAAGTTTGGGCTAGTTGGCCCGTGTATCTGTAATATAGTAGGATACGTATCGGTTAGTTAGAGTTTGGCTCGTGCACGGTTGGGATTATTCCCACGTTAGAAAGTCTACGGACTATAAATATGTATCTAGGGTTTATGAAATAAACAACAATCACGTTCACCACAAACCAATCTAGGCGCATCGCCAACTCCCTTGTCTCGAGGGTTTCTTCGGGTAAGCATCATGCTGCCTAGATCGCATCTTGCGATCTAGGCGATACAAGTTTATTCATTGTTCATGCGTTGCTCGTATCGAAGCCTTTTTGATGGCGAGCAACGTAGTTATCTTAGATGTGTTAGGGTTAGCATTGTTCTTCGTATCATATGCTATCGTCGTGCAACCCTTAGACATCTAGCCGCCCTTACGCCTATCCTAGGCGTAGGGGCGGCACCCGCTTGATCATTATTTAGTAGATCCGATCCGTTATGGTTGCTCCTTGTTCTTCAAGGATTAGTTTAATATCTCGCATAGTTAGGCCTTACAAAGGGTTGGAGGATCCAGCGGCGCGTAGGGTGTAGTTTGCTAGCCCTAGACAGGATGTTCCGGGGATCAACCTCGTGTTGGTTTTTAGGCCCTGTCTAGGATCGGCTTACGATCACCGTGCGCGGCCGCGAGGCCCAATCACGAGTAGGACGTTCCGATTATGCGGTGAAAACCCTAAATCGTCGTAGATCGTTTTAGCTTTATCTTGATCAAGCAGGACCACCATATATTCGTACACCTCATACGAATCATGGGTGGATCGGCTCCTTGAGCCGATTCACAGGACAACCTGAGAGCCGATCGAGGCTCGTATTTAATGTTTACGTGTATGCCATGCAGGAAACTAAGCGAGGCATCTCCATCACCTCCCCGACCGGGTATAGGTCAGGTGGCACGCCCTTGCACCGAGCATCGGACGTGCGTGCCGGAGTCTTTGCGGGCCGTCGCTCGGAGGGACCAGGGCCAGCCGCAGCCCTAAGTTGCTCCCGGCTCTCCTGTGTTGCCCGTCGTTGCTCGCCGGTGGGTTTCTGACCACAACACTTCGACAGTGGGTGATCTCAAGTAATAGTCCCCGAACACTGCTATGACGGCCCTGCAGAACCGGTAGAAACAATCAAGGGCGGTGGACTCCGCCATCCGAAGATAGTCATCTGCACTATCACCGGGAGCTCCATACGCCGACATCCTCATAGCCATCGTGCACTTCGCAGGTGACAAAAATCCAACCAAACCAGTTCAATCCGCCTTGCATCTGAAGTAGGGATCAAAGTCTCGGATGGCATACACAATTTGCAGAAATAGCTTTCTGATCATCCTGAAACGACGCCGGAAAACACTTTCACCGTGCAATGGATTGTCGGCAAAGTAGTCGGCGTACAACATGCAGTAGCCCTCCATTCGCTGTCTCGGCTTGCACTTCCGGCGACCTGGTGCCGACCCACCACGTCGACCAGTTGCCAGTCCGGCGTACATGCTTGCCAAGCAACCGAGGATCATCATGTGCTCGTCGTCTTGGGCGGCTGCTGCCATCTCTTCTTGCATAAGCTCGATGAACATCTGCTCCTCCTCTTCGTTCGAGTCCATGGCCGGCGAGGCAAATGGACGAACACCTGACGGGCGTGGTCGAGGCAACCCGAGCCGCGAGCGACGAGGAGCAGGCCAAAGTCGGAAAACAGGCCGGCGGAAGAGCAGCCAGATAGGCCGTCGTCGAAAGACGGCGAAATCTGAGCAACAAGCCAGCGGGGTGGTGCCGGCGGCGAGAGAGATACGAGGGGTGGGGGAGATTTTGAGCGAGGTGGCGGTGGGGTTCGTGTGTCGAGTCACCGACAGATCGGGCCCTTCCCCGCTTTTCACTCGTTCGGAGTCCCCGATAGGTCCCTGGGGGGCCGGGGATGGTGTGGGCTCGCCGGATGGATGAAGGGCCAAATCCGGACGAAAACGAGGAACCGAGGGCGCGACTGGGCCGAATTTCGCCGTCCGGATGGGAAAAACGTCGCTCGGGGGCCTCGTCGGGGGGACGAGTGGAGATGCTCTGATGAGTGTCGAGCACACTCGTGCGATCAGCTGCCTTCAAAGGTAGGAAGGAGACCATCACCCCAGCGCCAAGAACTTTTGGACCTGCATGCGGCAGAAGAAGAGATGCCCCAATAATAGGCAGTGACCACCGCTGGTAAATCCAGAGGCCGAGAACTGAGCACAAGGTCTTTGGACTAACTAAGAGCATGTACAATGGTAGAGAAGGCATGCCTTCCCTTACCCCGCCACATCAGCTAGAGAATGCAATAGCTATAAGTCATACAATGCATTAATTATCTCTTATATCCATTCTAGCAATTAATATTAATAATTAAATTTTGGTTGGAAATTTATTGCTAAGGAAAGACATGATACAATGGAGAAAATAATCTTCCCTAATTTTCTAAGAGATGATCCCTTAGCTAAGGGAAGACAACCTTTTCTCTCTTAATTCTCTCTCATCCAACAATGGAAAAAATCTTACGTGGCATCTCTAAGGGAAAGCTGACATCACCCCACTGTACATGCCGAGTCTATCAGCACCGGCGACCCAATAAATGGGAGGGGAACCACGTCAATTTTTTTTATAAAGAGTGATTTATTACTTAAAAAGTTTTTAAGCATTACACACAACCTCTTCATAGCTAAGATGCACACACCCATTCAAGATTTGTTCAAAAGTAAAACGCAAACAACGAAGAAAGCCGACAAAAATGGTTCACAACGACAGAAGCTAAACAAGACATAAGGAGTTGCTATCCTGCGGTTATGCAGCCACACATTTTTAGTAATAAAATCCTTCGCTGTATCCTCCAACATTGTAGATACCTCCGTAAAAAGATAGTGATCCCCCATACGTTGCAACGATGACCATGAACGGAGCAAAGACGTACACCGGTAGATAGCATGCATAAGAGAAAAATTTATCATTAAAAGCCTTATCATTCCTACATAGCCAAATCAACCATAAGATGGCAATCGCTCCCACTCTGAGTAACTTAAACCTAGAATCTACTCTGTTTAACCGATTGCCAAAAATATTTGCAATTCTTCGCGGCGGATATAAGGTAGAATCTATCTAAATGATTAATCATATAGACCTAGCAAACCAACACTGGAAGAAAAAATGTTTTATTATCTCGTTTTTGTAACAAAAAAACACATTTCATACATCCATGTCAGTTGCATTTCACAAGGTTATCTTTAATAAGAACAACACCACAGCTGAAATGCCATGCAAAAAAAGCTTAGTTTTCAATGGCATCTTCATCTTCCAAATCAATTTATTATTTAGTACTAGTCGAACAGGTTCAATTAATTCTTTATACATGGATCTTATTGAGAAAACACCGTTCTTGGTAAGTCCCCAGCGAAACTCATCGGATCCATGCATCAGCTGGACTCAAGCTAACCACTGAAGCAGTTCATTCCAAGATGTCAACATGGATCCAATAAGATCGTGAATGAACATCATAGTCGGTGGGGATGTTTCCATCACCTTTCCTACGATATCATCTTTATGAGGTACAATATTATACAAAGATGTATATTGTTCCCGAAGGGTGGTTGATCCCAACCATTTTTCCTCCTAGAACCTTATCTTTGATCCATCCCTGACAAAGAAAGAACCATATCCAGAAAAATGAGATTGAATCACCAGATTTCCATATAACCTGAGAAATCTCTTTTGAGCCAACATACTTTCTCAGCAACAATTTTTGTCAGACACCATCCTCGATTAACAACATAGCAAATTATTTTCCAAGCAAGGCTCTGTTTTCAACCTCAAGATCACGGAAATCAAGTCCACCTTGATCTCTCAGATGACAAATAACACTCTAGTTTGTTAACCGGTATTTCTTCTTTTCACTATCTCCCTGCTAGAAGAATATTGACCGGAAATAATCCAATCAATGCAATACTCATTTAGGGAGTTGGAAGAAAGAGATTATATACAGTACCATATTTGTGAGTACTAAATTTATGACGACTAACCTTCCACCCAGAGATAGTAATTTTCATTTCCAACTACTAAGGCAGTTATGCAGTCTTTCCGCGACAAGTTTCCATTCATGAAGCGTGAGTCTCTAATGGTGAATCAGAAAGCTTCCCAACCCACATCCAAAACAGTTGGCATATAGGTTAGAATCATCTTGTGCCTCGCCAAAATAGAATAATTTGGTCTTATGAAAATTTATCTTAAGACCTGATAACTGCTCGAACGCTGATAATATTAATTTCACATTTCTTTCCTTTTCTAAGTCATGATACGTAAAAAGGATTGTATCGTCGGTGTATTGAAGGATAGATAGTCCACCATTAACTAAGTGGTCGGGGGACCACTCCTTCAATCTGACCATCAACTTTAGCACGCTCAATAATAATGGCCAACATAAGAGCCACAATGTTAAATAACATTGGAGATATGGGGTCACCTTGCCTCAATCCTTTTTTTCTTTGGAAATATCTACCAACATCATCATTGACATTAATGGCAAAACTTTCTCCAAAAACAAAGTTATTAATTAAGGAGCGTCATTCTTCAGAGAAACCTTCCATTCTGAGAGTTTGTTGGAGAAAAGACCATTTGACCTTATCATCTCGCAGCATCTAGGTCGTCGGAACCCATCCAACTCCATCGAAAGAACCACTAGGAGTTGTGGCAATAGAAGAGAGGGGAAACAAACCTGGAGATAGGTATTCGCCGAGGATCGATTACTAGTGGAGCAACTAAGCAACAACTGGTCATCGCTGAATCTGCCATCCTGAAGAATAACAATACTCGTAGGGGGGACATCGTGATGGAAGGGATCCAAATTCTTTTGCATTATGATCCAAAGGAAAAAAGAAAGATGAAGTTGCAACGCCAAATCACGCCATGACGAGGGATTATACACATCAGAGAGTGTCATTGAGTCCCTTCCCCCACCTCATCCTCACTCCAGCGAGCAAATCCGATGGAGGCGAGGGTGAGAAGGAGCAAGGAACACGCGGGCAAGGGACCTAGCTATTGATAAAGGGCCTCCCTCAAAGGATACTTGTTGTGTAAAATGATCATCTACGCTTGAGTGTTGGGGTTTAGTAATATGTTGATAACATGTGCATTCTTTGCACTTGTTAAAATACATACCTCATGGAATCTCAGCAGAACATAAATATTATTTGGTTTATATTGTACATTATCATACATAAAGATTTATTTTTAGTATGATTTCCATGAATGCGCTTTCTTTCATGTAGTGTATACGAAGCTCTCATGCAATTTTCTCAAATTAAAATTTGTGAAAAAAATAAACATGGGTATATAATTAATAAGATTGGGGTACAACATGTTTAGGCGTCCATCAAAAAGAGACAACTAGATATTGCCGATCAGATTATTGATCTTCATTCTGGACTTGCCCTTGCAACTTGAGGACTTCTTTCACGCATTCAATATTTTTTTCACCTAAGAATAATTGTATATTGATTACTAGTCTAGTTTAACATTTCGACCCTCCTTTTCCTAGGGCCGTCCTTGTTTGCCCGCCCTATGACTAGCCCTACTAATGGGGTGGCCACCTCCTTTCTCCAATCTCCTGGTTAAGTGGGGCTGAGTTATCCCCAAGTCTAGGTGGGACGGCTGGTCTAGGACCCCTATTGAATATTTTGGAACCTTCCAGACATTCCAAAACCTTCCGCAATCTTCTTGAACCTTTGAGTACCTTTCAATACCTTCGGAAACAATGTCAGACATGTTTGAGGTCATTCGGGACCTCCCGGGACACTTTCAGATCATCTAAAGCACTTTCAAAACCTTTGTCACTCTTCTTCGTGACACAATATTTGTTTTCCTAAATGTCGTTAGAACATTAAGCGTGTGACCCTATGGGTTTGAGCATATGTGGATATATCCGAAACACCTTCTGCGGCGATAACCGAATGCAAGATCTTGATACCCATAACGACTCCCACATATCTACGGAGATATTAATTTATTCATGTGAACCTTCTATATTACTCGTAAACACTTCTATATTGCTTCGCGATACTTTACACAATCGGAGCGGAATTTAGGTATTCCTCGCTGCCTGACTTGTACTCTTTTCTCGTTCTTGTATCCCAATATCCATGTGACTAATAATATTGTCACGATACATGCCCGGGAGCTCCTCATCACCGGAGGAACAATCCCCAGCCTTAGCATATCTAGAACAAGGACAAACTTCTTTGTATACATAAAGCCAACTTTAAAACCCAGTTACATAGTGCAGTTTGATGTCTTCATAAGTAACCATTTGGTATCCAAGTTTGCGATAAATTCATGGTCGAAGGAAGGTATTCAACCATAATACTTACTATGAGAAAATATCAACAACATATGATATCGACGACATGTTTCGTGATATATCAATGTGGTGTGTACAACATCATTAATTGTTCACCCTATAAATGTGTTCTCACATATCATCAATAACCTCGTAACACTTTACTTATCTCCATGGTCTGGAATGTAAGACCATCAGTAAAATATGAGCTATTCTAGAGGTCTGAACCTGGCTTTAGTTTGGGGTTTGTTATTCCACATATGTACTAATTTTTTCCTCCACGCGCATGAACGAACAATTATAGCATATAATATAAACACAATAATAACATATGTATTATTTCCTCTAGGACATATTTCTAATAGAACCTCCATCAAGAGATAACTAAGTGGCTATACTAGCCGATCCAAAGTTTCTTCCTTAGATAGACCCATGAAGTATGGATCCCGAAGGATAGTATCTCACTTAGGTGAATGACCTTTTACTCGTGACATTTATCATATTTCACCTCTCTACTCGGCCTTTTCCTTCAGAATCGGGATACCGAAGTGTCGAGTTCCTCATTCTCTTCTATGTGTACTCTTTTCTACGGGATTTCCTCCCGCTCACAGGATTAGTGCAAAATTTTAGCAATATTTTCTACCATACAGTTTGGTTCAACGGGCTTAATACAGGTGGTCATGTCTGATATGCATGGTGGTAGGAGTGGTTCACTTGCTAGTTTGAGTCAATTCGGCGAGACATTAAAATAGATTTTCTTGGATCTCCATGTTCGCATGTGTTGGTACTCCCTTCTTTGATGCTTGCTCCCCCAACAGGTTAGCGAAGGGCATCGATAAGAGAGGAAGCCGCATTGCCATGTGTAGCTTCTTTGGTGAAGCCTGCTGATGTTGTATCATAACATTCAAGAAAATTTGGCAAGAAAGACCTCTTGGTGGTGGTACATTTCAGCATTATAGAAACAAGCTTTCAATTTGGACGTAACTTTGGACCTCGGTGTTATCTATTTTTATTTGCACTTTTTTTTGTAGCCATCTATGATTGGGCTGCTTCATTGCATTTGCACCAAGGGTTTACCATTCTAATTTCATCTTTCGACTAATATGCAACAATCGGTGGGGATTCTCTCACCTCGTCCTTCTAAAGAAACATTGCACCATATTTACAATGGGAATACAAAAAACAATCACACGTTGAACCAACTTCTATATCGGGTTTTCTTTGGTACACAGTCTCATGAAATGTACCCCCTCCCACTATTGTTTGAAGTTCTAGCTTTGTTCTGCATTGAACTTTTTAAAATTTGACCAAGTCGATAAAGATATGAACATCTAGAACACCAAATTAGTCTCATTAGATTCATTATTAAGTGTATTCCGTGCTATTATTTGTTGTTTTAGATATTAGCATATTTTTATTTTTGGACAAATATGGAAAAGTTTGACATAGGTCAAAGCTCTAATTTCAGTAATTTCGAATTTATGTACTCCTACGTAGTTCATTTTCCTTTAGTCTGGTTTGATCTACGTATAACAAAGCATATATCTCAGTCGACCTTTTTTTACATCCAGAGCTACTAAATTAAATGGGGCACCTACTACTTTGTAAGTACCATGAATATCACAGCTAATTCTAGAGGAAAACAAGGTCGCAATGATTTGTCCTCTTCGTTCTGACGTGGCATATACACTTCCATGTATGGAGCTCGGTTGGCACATGCATGTATGGGCAATGAGAGCATACCGTGCCGCCCCAAACCCCACGGAAAAGGAGGACAAGCGCCCCCAAAAGCAATCCTTTAACCACTCCTTTTATTCACAACTTTAAAAATCTCACTTAACCATCCATAGCTTAATTTAGTCCCTTAAAGCTCACAATTCGTTCCTTTGTAGAGCAGCCAGTCCTGCCAACATGCCATGTGCACAAACCTTCCCCCGGCACGGCATCTCCCTTTGCTTCTTCGTCTCTCTTTATTGTGATCTCCAAAGGGAAAGTATATATCCTGCTGCTCCTTTTGCAGTTGCACTGCAGCTGATTAATTAACTAATTACACAACGTGCAGACACTAAACACCAACTCTGGTGCAAATTAAGTCTCTTTGAACATTGTTCTAGTAGTCCTTATTGTTGCACTAGTCAAATAAAGATTTCACGTGAACTTTTGGTTCTTGGGTGCTACACACCCCATACAGCCCAAAAAATTGTAGTAATTTAAAAAAACCAAAAAAAAAAATTGAACCTTCCTGAAAACCAAAGATGATCTAGTTTGTACTCGTAAAAAAATATTTGGAAAAGAAATGATGCCCAAGGTCTTCAGGGAAAATAAAAAAAAATATGACGAATATGAAATGAATAGTACCTGGTCATGGGGCGTTTCGAGTTTTTTATTTTTTTTACCCAGGATACAATGAAAGTAATTCTCTAGGAAAATATTTTTATGCACGTACAATACCTGATCATCTTTAATTTCAAAAGAAATTCAAATTTTTTTAACCATTTAAAAAAAATTCAATTATGGGAGTGTGTAGCACCCGAGAGCTCTTATGCATTTCTTGTACATGTAACAACTATAACAACTTTCTTCATGTGAAATACTTAGTGCAAAGTTCCAAGTTCCTAGGTACTAGCAAAAGAAATACTGCCATCATGGAGGGGAAAGTACAGAAACATTTGCATTTTAGCACCATGCCCTTGTGTCCTTAATTTACCGTATGGTGTATGTAGGCAGCAGAGCAAAGCTAAGTGCTGAACCTCCACCGGCCACCCTCTCTGTCACTGACATCTCCATGTGCCCGGATCACTACGTCTACATGTGCCTCCTTCCACTCTTCCTCTCGTCTTAAAACCTCGCCTCTCCGGCCAATTACTCTCTCCACATATAAAATCTAGCTACACCTGCTCCATCTCGCTAGCCAATATATCCTTCTCCATTAGAGCATTCCGTTACCGAACTCATCAGAATATTACCATCACAGGCAGCCATCTTCATCATCGTCAGAGGAAGAAGAAGCATGAGCAATGGCGGCTCTCCTACCTCCTCCCCTTCCGTTTGCTCAAGATCATGGTATGTATATTTATTAGCTAGGAACTAATAATGGCGTGTGGTGTGAGCAATCACATTTCTACAATCTTCGCAAGTTAAGGTCAAGTCTCTTGTTCTTGATTGGAACCTCCATGTCATTGTTATACGTAAGGTCTATAAGCGAGGATTCTCTGAGGAGGTATGTGAGCTACGCCAGCGAGAGCTGCATCCAGGAGCTGCTCGCCGCCTCGGACTCCGGACGGGGCGCCGGCGACGGCGAGGACGACGGATGGAAGACGTTGGCGTACTTCAACGGCGTGGAGATATCGAAGCGGCAGTTGGGGACTGGGCAGATGTTCCGGAGCCGGTGGCTGCTGCACGCCGTCTCGCCGGAGCAGTTCATGGCCGTTGCCAACGCCGTCGACGCCGCCAAGGTAATGTAATGAAATCGCTAGTTCTATCATTTTTTCTGAAGAGTAACTTATTAATGCAACAAATAATGCTCTAGAAAAATTACTTGAGGCTTTCTTTTGGAGGATTATTTGTACGTGTTGAGTCGTTAAGCAGAGCGTTGCGTTTTGATTAACTTGGTGTGTGGAGAAGCCAGCTGTCGTGATGATTTGATGGGTGATTTGGCTTTGAGAGCTAAAGAGAGGTACTTTGATGATTAGAATGAGTGCATACTACTCCAGTGCAAGTTGGATTAGTCTAGGTAGGAGGTTCGTCTTGTCAGCAGCTGCCTGGCTAGCTACACAAATTATGACCCGCTTTAAGTGGTCACAGGCTCAGAGCGATGACAGTAAAACCTACTGCATCTCGTGATTTACGAACCAAACATGTGTATACCCCGTGACCACTGAACATATTCAGTTTGCAGTGTTTGCCGCTCGAATTTAACCTACCCGTGAATGGATTATTGAAAATAAAATTGAAACCCCGATCGACAGTATTTGTATTTTAATCCAGATGGAGCAGACGCATGGGGGCATGCGTGAGTTTGCGAGCCCGCAAGTACAGGCCAAATCATTTGGCATCTCGGAGAAAGCCGAGCTGAGAGACATAGTACTAGATGCATGCGTGCTAATTAACTAGTATCCTGATTACACGGTGGCGCGCATCAGGCCATGGCCACGCGCACGTGGAGCCACATGTTCCAGCCAACGGCTAACGATGAACCGTTAGGGCGGTTTTTTTTTTGTTCGGTGAGATTTCCATGTCATGTCCTGTGTGGAGTCTCACACAATCAACATAATAGAGTTTACTCATGAAATGCAATCCCTCGAATGAAAATGGAAACATAAATTATTTTTCTAGCATTGCAACCTTCAAGATTCATTTTGCTTCAGTGTCCCCCCTCATCCAGACTTTACTTAAAGTTTTGAAACAATACACCACGGTTTTGGTTACCGAAGAGGTATTTTTTTCTCCAGGGAGTATTGGTTAGCGTGATTACCAATAAATCCAGAGCGCTTACCTGATACATTTCAAAATCTAGGATTTATTTTAATTTTTCTAATTACTAGGTAACGAGAAAAATGATGGAAATTTTAGAAAAAAACTCATTTGAGCTGGGCTCAATTCAAAAGGTCTCGAACTATTTTGCCTGGTAAATACAATTACCGGGCTGCTCGGAAAACTCGGTCACCAACCGGTAACCAAAACCTTAGTCTACACTATTGCCACCTAGGACATCATGAATTTAGGCACGGTTTATGTTCAGCTAAACTATTTTAACACAAATAGGTTGGCTCAAAATTGGTAAGAGTATATCATGATCCACCGGAATACCAAACAAAGTGTAAATCGTCACTAGTTAATCGGATCGTTAAACTTTTCCACGAGAAAACTCAAACACTCATTTGCTTGGGAAGAAGAAAAAAACTACTCGTGGTCTAATGGTGATATGTACATATCTGTTGAGCTATTTTTTTTTTGGTTGATGTAAGGAGAACACTGATTGAAGTGAGGGCATATCTATATGTGCTGATTTTTTACACGATATATTTATTTTAGTTTGAGCCAAACTTAAGCTTTGTTCAAAGAGAGTTATCTTAATTCTTTTGAGCTTTGCACAACATCATAATAAAATGGTCTATTGTAAATTTCTCATTTCCGTGCTTAAAAGGGCAGGTCTCGTGTATTTAGATTTGGTTGTAGAAAAGGATAGTGTACATGTGTAGGACACAAGAACATGTGGCGGCCATTCTTTGACTTGAAAGTTATGTACAAATTAAAAGTTTGAAAAGGTAAGACCTAACCCCTTTAAGTACACGACTCGGTGATCATGGCACTTGGTACCCACCATACATGTTAGGATGGTCCTGCATGCTCCCTGATCTGGTAAATTGAGCTTCTTCCATTTTGGATGCTTCCACTCCACTAATATTCCTGAAAAAAGAGGTAGGTCTAATAATCTTGCATTATTACACTGTATCTAGTTATGCTTACTCCTACTGGAGAAAAATGTAGTCCAATGTGCCTACAGTAATACCCAATTTGTAATGTCAGTAGGTTGGGTCACACTCTTTTCTACTTTGAGGGGGAACAGGTCTTTTAAATTTTTATTAAGGGGAATATGTCTTTTTTGCATTTTTTTCAGAACAATAGGTCCTTTTATTGAAGACGATATGCCAGTGTGCATGCTAGCTAAGCTAGCGGAGCAAAATGGGCCATATGAGGGCTGAAAGTTAATGGCCCATATATTGTAAAAGTCATATTGCTATTGTTTTAAGTCAAACTTTGACTCGGCCTACTTCCCTAAACAAAAAAGTCAAACTTTGACTTTGTTACTGCAAAAGAAATATCAACATCTCAATCAGTAACAATATATGCCTCATGAAATGGGTCTTTGCAATGTATTTAGTTCGGAATTGCTAGTGCTTGATCAAATTCAAACCCAATAGATTTGCATCACGATTTGTGCATCCTATTAGTTACTAATGGAGTTGCGACTATGATTTTTAATTGCAAGTAGTGTTGCAACTATGATTTTTAATTGCAGGTGGGATTTTTCCAACTGTAACTAATTTTTTTAAATCTAAAGTAAATTGTAAGAGAAAAAATTAATTAAGCCGCACAATATAGTCAGGATGAGGTTACTTGACTGAGCATTAAGCTACTTCTCAGTCGACTAAGAATTAGTCGTCACAACTTATTTATTTGGCATGGTACATCATCTGTTGGTATACAAATTCTAACATGTATGTATGGAAATTTTCATCTAGTGCAGCAGTGGGAGTCTGACCTCGTTGACGCCACGTACATCAAGGAGCTGGGAGACGACCTGAGCATCATCCACCTCAAGTTCGGCGACGCCTCCAAGCTCTTCCGCCGGCGGGACCTGGTCGTGTACGAGCGGCGGCAGACCATGGACGACGGCACGCTGGTGGTGGCGGTGGCGTCGCTGCCCAAGGAGATCGCGGCGGGACTGCTGCCGCGGGACTCCAGGGGCCGGAGCACCGTCGGCAGGGGCCTGCTCCTCCAGTCAGGGTGGGTCGTCGAGAAGCTCCACGACGACGACGGCGCCGACTCCTGCCTCGTCACCTACGTGGTGCAGCTCGACCCGGCGGCCGGGTGGCTGCCGCGCTGCATCGTCAGCCGCCTCGACAACAAGCTCGTCACCATCATCGCCAAGCTCAAGAAGCTCGCGCACACCACCACCTGCACGTCGGCGGCGGCGGTGCACGCGGCCGCAAGTAGCTGCAGCTCCGACGAGGCGTGTGATCCAGGAGAATAAAGCGTCTCAATTCTCTGCTAGTGCGTGCTGTCATTACTCATTAGGCGTAAGTAAATACGGTTTTGTAGATATATGCATGGTGTGTCGAGGTGATTCACCGTACAGCTTTCAGGGTTGTTGTCAACGCCATGAATCTGTACTACGTGATCCAGCGAGAATCTGTAGTGTATACGATTACGTTCATTATTCGGCTTTGCAAACGATCGACTGCACGCGTGCTTCTAAGTCCTAGCGGCAGTCTAATATAGTACTCCAGTGACGAAAGTAGCTACTGCAATTTTGCCATGTTAGTACCAGTTATAGATTTGGGTGTATCCTGTTGTTCAGAGTTTCAGACTCCAACCACCAAGAAGAATTGGTTTATTCTGATATATTGTAGCCAGAGTTAAACTCCCCATTTCGAAAAAAAGAAGTATGATTCTGCTACAGCCACTATTATTCTGACAATATTTAAACACCATACATGGAAGATTCAAGTGTATGAAAAGAGACAACCACAAGATATTCTAGAAATCTAAAGGATTTTCACCTTGTTTGAAGTATATTTGGATAGCTGGTATAGTTTACATCGTTCGAATATGAAATAAGCAATCGTGGTGGAGCTCTATATGAGCAAGCCCTGGGCAAAAAAAAACACTTCTCCTAATTTTCTGCTAGCTGAAATCACAATTCGCTCTAAGTCAGATCGCTGGCCATTCCTTTTGTACTCGCGAATCTCTGTGCTCCTGCGTGAATGTTTGTTTATTCCGATCCTTGACTTATAATTAGTCTGTATCTTGATTTATTTCATCAAATATAGCTTAGATCGGCTTTTTATTCTGGATTTTGTTTACTCTTTTGCTATTGTCTTGCTCTTGCATGCCCATAGTACTTTTTCATTCACGTTAGTTGTTTTTCTATGCAGTTCCCGCATGATGGATACATCTTGTTTGTTTCGGGGCAAGCTTATTTGGTGACGTGTCCAATTGCAGGTCACCATATGACGACATCCATGATCAAAACAGCTCACCTAGTGACGGAATAGCCGTTATTATCTTTTCTTTTGCAAACTCCCTCCTTCTATTTTTTGTCCTTTTTATTATTTTTCATTAGGCAATTGTTGCACTATAAGGTATTGTCATTCTAGGATGACGAGAATTTTAGATGATGCATTGTTTGACTATTTTTTAGCAAAGAGATACTCAGTCCTCATTTTATTCTTCTCGGCCATCTTATCGTATCATTTGTTGTTTCTTCAACAGTTATTATTCTTTATATCATTTTTGTCTCAGTCTTCATTAATCTTATTATCTAAGTTTTCAATTTTCTCCTCTTAGTTTTTTTATTAGTCTTTGATTCACTCATTTATCATTCCTTTGATTATTCATTCACTTAGTCCTTCATTTTGCAACTTTAGTTAGCTCGTTTTCTTTGGTCATCTTTTGTTCAGTGTTATCTTTCATTTTTCATTCACTCGGTCCTTCATTTTTCATTATTTATTTCTTCATTATTCTCTTTTGATTTCCTAATTTTCTCTTTCCTCAGTATTTTAATATCCAACTTCATTTCTAAGACATTTTAGTTTTATTTTATTTTTCTTTGTCTTTGAGTTCTTCAATATTTCCACTCTTTCTTCAGTCTCTATTTTAATTATTATTTAGTCCTTCTATTTTTTATTTGTTCATTAATTCTTTCATTCTCTTTCCTAAGTCTTTGTACTTGTTCTTAGTTTCTTCGGTTTATCTTAATTTCTCTTAGTTTCTCATTCACCTCAGTCTTATCATTACTTTGTCTTTGCCAGTCTTAGTCTCAATATTTAATTTGCGAAATCATCTGATCAGTGCAGTCTTCTCTTAGTCATAGCTTTGTTGTTAAGTGTTCTTTAGCTTTTAGTCTTTCTCTAAGTTTTCATTTTCTATATAGTTAATTTAGTCTTCATTATTAGCAATAATTACCTTAGACATGCGGTCGTACTATAGTATTAGTATGTAGGTGTGATAACTCATTATCTTAGTCTTCATGTTCTCAGTGTCTTTTTTAGTTTCTTGGTCCGTCTTAGTAACCCCTCAGCCATCTTCATTTTGCCTTAGTCTCCGATGGTCGAAGCATACTTGTCTTATATCAATTTTCATTATTTTGTTGTGCTATAGTTTTTTATAGGCTTGTTACTTCACCGCATTTTTTGAGCTCAAGTATTAGTTAGCTACTTATAGTTTCATTTGTGTATTTGTCCTCACTTTTAAGTCTTCATTATTTGTTTCGGTATGTTGCTGAACAATCTCTTTGTTTTGTACTAGCAGGTTTTATCACACAATCACATGGGGTTTTCTCTCACAATCAAGGAAGAATAATGTAGCAACTCTGTTTTACCTCAAGTTTTCATAAGTTTCTTTTGTTGTCTCATTTTTCTATGACAGTTTGTTTAGTGGAAACGGCTCACTATTTTGCCCCGGACTTGTCTAATATAATTTTCCATTTGCACCCAAGGTGATTCAGACGCCACATCCAATAGTTTTTCTTCAGTCTTCTTCCTTGAGTGATTAGTGGATTTGTCCATTTTTTTCAGTATTCAGTATCAAGTATCAGTCCGTCAGTTTCATTGAATAGTTTAGTCTTTATTTTTCTCTTAGGTATTTGTTGAATAATTTGAGGTGTACATATCTATTGATTTTCTTCTTTTCAAGATCTTGATTTTGTCTAGTGTCGGTGCATTGTTTTTCTGAAAAAGAGCGGGTGGTTCCTAGGGGTGTAGAAGCAGGTGTGGCGTGCATATTGCTTCTTTGGTTCAGTTTTTACTCTAGGTATCATCCTCTACCTACACTTATTTTCCATTCGAATGTGTAAAGAATTTCACTGCAACCCCATCCCTGCAGTCGCGTGACCTGCTGCTCATCTTCATCGACGGTTCAGCGACGACGACTTCCTTCTTAAGATCACCAGCTGCTCCTCCCCAAGAATAGAACGACTTGATGCTCCCCATTTCCGCTTCCCCTTTTCTGATGTTATTTTCTTGGTGACGAATTTCAATTTGTCCTGGTCTTCTCCTCGGATGACCCTCTCTATTTCTGCCGAATTTTCTCGTAGGATGTGATATGTTCAGTTCTGGATACGTGAGCTTGTTCCATACTATCTTTTGTTGATGTGTCAGAATTAGACCGTGACCTGTAACCATTTGTCTCTACCTATGGAGGAAGAAGATAGAATGTTAACGTGCGGACACTTGATAAAATGGACCAATATATACAATGCACAAAAATACCCAGATGCAGCCATAGTGCGTAAGTTGGCCATGTTTTGATATCTTCAGGGGCGCCTAAAAAGGCTGAAGTGTCTGGTTGATAGGCTAGTCGTGATAAAAAAAAAAGATAAAACCCAGACTTAAATAATGAATGGTTTATTTTTTGTTCAGCTGATCGGGATAAATACTGAAACGAGGATGGTGAAATCAGAGAATAAACGCTATTAGTATCAGAGGGGAAGGGAAATCTGACTTATGCCCAATTGCAATTTCAGCTAGATGATAGTTAGGCAGTCCAAAAAAAACACTTCCAGCTATTTCGAAAAGGCACGTCATACGAAGGTACTTTTTATTTGGCTAAATCATGTAATTACTCAATCATTGGAGAATCAAAATCAATGGCTAATCATCCAATAAAGTCAATTAAACATGAAAAAAAAACATGAGCGCATTGATCTAAAGTGGTAATACTACCAAATAAAGGATTTGGTTGACCCGCCCCTCCCAAGACTAAAGTTCTACTGAGCCAGTAACGATTTGTATTCAACAGAGTTAAACATCGTTCATTGGAGCCAAAAAAAAATAGGAAAGTGTTGAGGATCCTTCGGAGGCTGCAAACAACCGGGCCTCCGGATCCTCCGATTGACACGTGTCCCCATTCCTAAATCGCAAAAAACCAACCCGCGCCTCCATACATCCACAAGCGGAGCGCTGAATGCGTCAGAAGCCTAGAACCAGTCTCGTCTGGCCGCCTCTGTCCTCTCAACAATCAGGTGATCTGTAGCATTGTCGGTCGGCAGAGTCGTCGGCAGCACGCCAACTCCGGCTGGCCGCACAGTCTCCCCCGCCGGTAGCATCAGCGACGCGCGCTTGCAGCAGCCGCTATGAGCGTTTGCAGCTCCGGTGGCCAGGCTTTGCAGCACCAGCGATGGACCATTGTAGCTCCGGCGGTGCTGCCAGCAGCATGTCGACTCCGACTGGCCATATCATCATCCCCGCTGGCAGCATCGACGTCGGTCGCTTGCAGCAGCCGCTGCCAGCGTTTGCAGCTCCAGTGGCTGGCCTTTGCAACTCCGGCGGCACACCATTGCAGCTCCCGCGACGGACCTTTGCAGCTCCCTTGGTAGACCATTGTGATACGTCCCAAACGTATCTATAATTTTTTATGCTCCATGCTTGTTTTGTTACAATTCTTATATGTTTTATGTGCACTTTTCCATACTTTTTAGCATTTTCTGGGACTAACCTATTAACGCAGTGTCGCAGTGCCAGTTCTGTTTTCTGTTGTTTCAGAAAAGTTGTACATGAAAGTTTCTCGGAATTGGACGAAATAAAAACTAAGCATTATTGGATCGAGATTATGTTGGTAGCATGTCACTTCAGAAATTATCTTTGTTATCGTTTACCTACTCGGGGACGAGTAGGAACTAAGCTTGGGGATGCTGATACGTCTCCAACGTATCTATAATTTCTGATATTTCATGCTAGTTTTATGACAATACCTACATGTTTTGTTCACACGTTATGATGATTTTATGCGTTTTCCGGAACTAACCTATTGACGAGATGCCGAAGTGCTAGTTCCTGTTTTCTGCAGTTTTTGGTTTCAGAAATCCTAGTAAGGAAATATTCTCGGAATTGGACGAAATCAATGCCCACGATCTTATATTTCAAGGAAGCTTCCAGAGCACCGAAGAGGGACCAGAGGGGAGCCCTGGTGGCCCCACACGTGGTGGCGGCGTAGCCAAGGGGGGGCGCCCCCCTGTTGTGTGGAGCCACCAGACCCCCTCCGACTCCGACTCTTCGCCTATTTAAGCCTTCCTGACCTAAAACATCGAGACGAATAAGCCACGGTACGAGAAACCTTCCAGAGCCGCCGCCATCGCGAAGCCAAGATCTGGGGGACAGAAGTCTCTGTTCCGGCACGCCGCCGGGACGGGGAAGTGCCCCCGGAAGGCATCTCCATCGACACCACCGCCATCTTCATCACCGTTGCTGTCTCCCATGAGGAGGGAGTAGTTCTCCATCGAGGCTAAGGGCTGTACCGGTAGCTATGTGGTTAATCTCTCTCTCCCATGTACTTCAATACAATGATCTCATGAGCTGCCTTACATGATTGAGATCCATATGATGAGCTTTGTAATCTAGATGTCGTTATGCTATTCAAGTGGATTTTACTTATGTGATCTCCGGAGACTCCTTGTCCCACGTGTGTAAAGGTGACAAGTGTGTGCACCGTGTGGGTCTCTTAGGCTATATTTCACGAATACTTATTCACCGAGTTATGATTTGAGTTGGATGTCTCTATGAAATTGTGGTGTGTTAGTACCTCCTATGAATGCTCACGAGTGACAGCGTGGGGTGTTTATTAGTACTTGGGAATACATCTTTAAGGTTTGCCTACATGATGAATTAGAGTTCGTTATCTTGCCGAGAGTAATTCAGAATAGCATAGTGAAGTGCTTATTTATATTCCTTTATGATTGCAATGTTGAGAGTGTCCACTAGTGAAAGTATGATCCCTAGGCCTTGTTTCTAAGCATTGAAACACCGTTTCCAACAAGTTCTGTTACATGTTTGCTTGCCGCCATCTTTTATTCAGATTGTTATTACTACTCATATTCATCCATATCACCTGTATTTCACTATATCTTCGCCGAACTAGTGCACCTATACATCTGACAAGTGTATTAGGTGTGTTGGGGACACAAGAGACTTCTTGTATCGTAATTGCAGGGTTGCTTGAGAGGGATATCTTTGACCTCTTCCTCCCTGAGTTCGATAAACCTTGGGTTCACTTAAGGGAAACTTGCTGCTGTTCTACAAACCTCTGCTCTTGGAGGCCCAACACTGTCTATAGGAATAGAAGCGTGCGTAGACATCAACCGGCAGTACGCCCTGCCACGAGTTGGTTCGCAACACCTCGGGAGAGAACGTTTTTCTCCTACTGGTCGATAAACCTTGGTTTCTTACTGAGGGAAAACTTCCTGCTGTGCTCATCATATCTTCCTCTTGGGGTTCCACTCAACGTTGTGCATAAATTCTCTTTCATCATATCCGCGCTCACAAAGACTTTTTCTAGCGCCGTTGCCGGGGAGAAAAGCATCTCTTCTGCGAGGGGAGTCTCTCACTCTCAACTCTTTTACTTTGTTATTGTTTTGCTTGCATAGTTTATTTTTATCTTGTTTGCATTTTATATCAAAAATCCCAAAAAAATTTAGTATAGTTTTTATTTGTGTTGTTTACTTTATTTTGCAAAATGAATGTCCCTGAAGTTGAGGTTCGTACTTTTAAGCAACAAGGGGGTGAAAGTTTGAAAGATATTTTGTATAGAATATGTGATGCTCATCATAGATGTACTAAGAAATATTCTATTATGATTCTTCTTAGGAATTTATATGTTGGTATTTCTACTTGGAATAGATATGTTCTAGATACTCTTGTTGGTGGTAATTTCCTAGGTGGTCCCGCTTCGGAAGCCTATGTTTTAATTGAAAGTTTAGTAGGAAGTCATCGCATTAATGTTGCTAAAACTGAGATCACTTTAGAAGAGTTGGTAAAAAGACTAGATTCTTTAGAGAAAAGTTTGTCCAATTTACTTTTTGATGATATCCATACTAATGAGTTGATAGGAGGAATCAATAAAAAAATTGTTGTTTTGGAGGGTAGCATTGCAAATGATGATAGAACTATTAGAATTGGTAAACTTGAAGAAGCTATGGAAACTTTGAGTTCAACTTTTTCCTCTCTTGGTTTCGAAAAGGAGAGAGCTTTTGCTGGGAAAGAACAAAAATTTATGTATGTCCCTAAGGCACCCAAACCAAAAACCCGTGATATGTTTAAATTTGATAATACTTTTAGTGCAACTAAGAGTAAAATTGCATGTTGAATCTTCAGAGGTGTCTAAGGTACTTGATGATACAAATGGTTTTTTGGAAGAAGTAATTGATCTTGATGCTTTACCTCTTGACAATACTTGATTTGCACCATTTCTGCGCCAAGCTCAAAGGTGTTAAAGAATAACGCTTATGGGAGACAACCCATGTTTTATTTATGTTATTATTTCTTTGTTGAGTCTTGGAGTTATTGCTACTGTAATAATCTCTTCTTATCATTTTTATTTTATTTTTTTCCAAGGGTAGCCTCTAATAGAAAGAAAGCAGTGTTTGGGGTATTTGCAATTCTGAAACAGACTTTGTGGTGGTCACGAAAAAATTCTTAAAAATCGCCAGAACGTTATTTTGAGCTGAATTTCTTTTACTTATGGCCCAGTATGTTAGCTAACTTTCGTTAGTTTAGAATTTTTCGATTTGAGCAATATAACTATTTCTTTAATTTCGATCTCTGCCTGCTGTTCTATTTTGACAGATTTCTGCTATGTTTTGCATTTGCGTCTTATGCTTCGTCTTTTTGAGTTCTTTTGTTAAAAAGAGCTTTGGGAAGAAGTAGCTACTTCAAGCTCAAGTCCCTGGACTCGAACCCAGGGTACTGGCGTAATTCAACATGCGCCGCTTAAGGACTTATCGTAAATCGAATCCCAACATTATTTTATCGAGTACCTAATGCGTCCGTTAGGAATTTTCTTCGCATATGTTGATACGGATAAAGTGGGACAACGCATTCAGGTGCGATACCACGCCACAAAGGGTAGATCATGGGGACTTATCTTCGTAATCTCTTTTCGAGTTACAGCATTCAGAGTTTTTACCGCGGTGGACGCGCTCTGGGAATATATTGTCGAGTGTCTTTGTCGGCTGCTGGAATTATGAATTTATTCGAGTTGTCTGGTGAAATAATATCTTGATCTCCCGATGGGAGTACATGACGAGTTATGTGTAACTCGAAGATGTACGATGATAATTCTTCGTCTGCAATTCTATATTGTCTTGTTATTATCTTCTTTCTTCTTCCTCATATTTCATCGGGTGCGCGACCAGCGCTCCCGATGGGAGTAGCCCCCGAGGCTACAGCCGAGTGTTTACACTTGGTTGTAGGCTCAACTTTTGCTACTTTTGATCAACTCTGTATTTTTTCTTTCGCCTCGTCATCTTATCAGAAGTATAGACAATACTGTTGGAGATATGCCCAAGAGGCAATAATAAAATGGTTATTATTATCTTTGTGTTTATGATAATGTTTACATACTATTGTATTAACCGAAACATTGATACATGTGTGTTATGTGAACAACAAGGAGTCCCTAGTAAGCCTCTTGTATAACTAGCTTGTTGATTAATAGATGATCATAGTTTCATGATCATGAACATTGGATGTTATTATTAACAAGGTTATGTCATTATGTGAATGATGTAATGGACACACCCAATTAAGCGTAGCATAAGATCACGTCATTAAGTTATTTGCTATAAGCTTTCGATACATAGTTACCTAGTCCTTCGATCATGAGATCATGTAAATCACTTATACCGGAAGGGTACTTTGATTACATCAAACGCCACCGCGTAAATGGGTGGTTATAAAGGTGGGATTAAGTATCTGGAAAGTATGAGTTGAGGCATATGGATCAACAGTGAGATTTGTCCATCCCGATGACGGATAGATATACTCGGGGCCCTCTCGGTGGAATGTCGTCTAATTAGCTTGCAATCATATGATGGTTCATAAGAGACCACATACCACGGTACGAGTAAAGAGTACTTGTCAGGAGACGAGGTTGAACAAGGTATAGAGATACCGATGATCAAAACCTCGGACAAGTAAAATATCGTGTGACAGAGGGAATCGGTATCGTATGTAAATGGTTCAGTCGATCACTAAAGTCATCGTTGAATATGTGGGAGCCATTATGGATCTCCAGATCCCGCTAGTGGTTATTGGTCGGAGAGAGGTCTCAACCATGTCTGCATAGTTCGCGAACCGTAGGGTGACACACTTAAGGTTTGATGTCGTTTTAAGTAGATATGGAATATGGAATGGAGTTCGAAGTTTTGTTCAGAGTCTCGGATGGGATCCAGGACATCATGAGGAGTTCCGGAATGGTCCGGAGACTAAGATTCATATATAGGAAGTCATATTCCAAGTTTGGAAATGATCCGGTGCATTTATGGCAGGTTCTAGAAGGTTCTAGAAAAGTCTGGAAGAAGGCACTATGGAGGGACTCCACAAGCTTGGCCGGCCTGTAGGATAACGTTGCATAGAAAACAAAAATTTTCCTATCGCGAACACGCAATCCAAGCCAAGATGCAATCTAGAAGACGGTAGCAACGAGGGGATGATCAAGACTAACCCTTGAAGAGATTCCAAAGCCTATAAGAGTAGGCTCTTATTGCTGCGGTAGACGATCACTTGCCGCTTGCAAAAGCGCGTAGAAGATCTTGATCACGATCGCTTCCGGCGCCACGAACGGGCAGCACCTCCGTACTCGGTCACACGTTCGGTTGTTGATGAAGACGACGTCCACCTCCCCGTTCCAGCGGGCAGCGGAAGTAGTAGCTCCTCTTGAATCCGACAGCACGACGGCGTGGTGTCGGTGGCGGTGAAGAAGTCCGGCGGAGCTTCGCTAAGCTACGCGGGCTATATGGAGGAGAGGGGGGCGGCTAGGGTTTGGGAGGGGGTGGCCGGCCACTCAAGGGGGGCGGCCAGCTTGTGGTCTTGGGGTGGCCGGCCCCCTCCCTTGGCCCCTCATTATATAGGTGGATC
>NC_061510.1:282881118-282896375 GCF_022539505.1 Lolium rigidum
CGAAAACTGCGTTAGTCCGTGTTAGTTGTATCCAAAATACACAAATTAGAGGCAAAACAATAGCAAAAGTGTTCGGGAAAGTAGATACGTTTTAGACGTATCAACGGTCAAATCCGTAGAAGAAGTGTACCCTCAAGAACAATATAGGGCATCTTGGAGCATGTCCTATCCGGAAGATTTGAAATGCCACTACCATGACCACATGGCATTCCATGCAAAGACCTTTTGGGTTGATCCTTCCAAGGCCAAGGAAGACAACATCAAGAGAAACAACAAAAGTGGGTTCACTAGCTTTGGTCCAAAAACAAGATCGTGCTACAACTGTGATGACAAGCGCCATTTCATCGCCGAATGTCCCTATGAGAATAGGGAGGATCATAATGGAAGGCTCATTCCCAAAGACAAGAGCAAAGACTCAAAGGGCAAATATTCAAAAGCCCCCAACAAGAAATTCTACAACAACAAGACCAAGAAGGGCAAAAGGCCCTCAAGAGTTGTGCTAGTGACTAGAGAAGAATATTCTTCCGATGAAGTTGAAAGTTCTAGTGATGATGAAGAAGAAGAAAGCTCAAAGGAAGTGGCCGCCATTGTCACTACCAACATTCCCTCTTCATCGCTCTTTGAATCCCCCAATGAGAATACTCATATCAAGAATGCACATTGCTTCATGGCAAGATCCACCTTGGACACATCTATTGTGCTATCAACTCAAGAAGAATATACCTCCGGAGATGATGAAGTTGATGATGAAGAAGATGCAACCTCTAATGGATTGGTAATACGTCCCAAACGTATCTATAATTTAATATGTTCCATGCTACTTTATTGATGATACTCACATGTTTTATACACATTATATGTCATTATTATGCATTTTACGGCACTAACCTATTGACGAGATGCCGAAGAGCCGATTCTTGTTTTCTGCTGTTTTTGGTTTCAGAAATCCTAGTAAGGAAATATTCTCGGAATTGGACGAAATCAACGCCCAGGGTCCTATTTTTCCACGAAGCTTCCAGAAGTCCGAAGAGGAAACGAAGTGGGGCCACAAGGTGACCACACACTAGGGCGGCGCGGCCCAAGCCCTGGCCGCGCCGGCCTGTTGTGTGGGGCCCTCGTGACGCCCCCTGACCTACCCTTTCGCCTACATATAGTCTTCGTCGCGAAACCCCCAGTACCGAGAGCCACGATACGGAAAACCTTCCAGAGACGCAGCCGCCGCCAATCCCATCTCGGGGATTCAGGAGATCGCCTCCGGCACCCTGCCGGAGAGGGGAATCATCTCCCGGAGGTCTCTTCATCGCCATGATCGCCTCCGGATTGATGTGTGAGTAGTCCACCTCTGGACTATGGGTCCATAGCAGTAGCTAGATGGTTGTCTTCTCCTCATTGTGCTATCATGTTAGATCTTGTGAGCTGCCTATCATGATCAAGATCATCTATTTGTAATGCTACATGTTGTGTTTGTTGGGATCCCATGAATATTGAATACTATGTCAAGTTGATTATCAATCTATCATATATGTTATTTATGTTCTTGCATGCTCTCCGTTGCTAGTAGAGGCTCTGGCCAAGTTGATACTTGTGACTCCAAGAGGGAGTATTTATGCTCGATAGTGGGTTCATGCCTCCATTAAATCTGGGACAGTGACATAAAGTTCTAAGGTTGTGGATGTGTTGTTGCCACTAGGGATAAAACATCGATGCTTTGTCTAAGGATATTTGTGTTGATTACATTACGCACCATACTTAATGCAATTGTCTGTTGCTTGCAACTTAATACCGGAAGGGGTTCGGATGATAACCCGAAAGTGGACTTTTAGGCATAGATGCATGCTTGGATAGCGGTCTATGTACTTTGTCGTAATGCCCCGATTAAATCTCATAGTACTCATCATGATATATGTATGTGCATTGTTATGCCTTCTTTATTTGTCAATTGCCCAACCGTAATTTGTTCACCCAACATCTGTTTATCTTATGGGAGAGACACCGCTAGTGAACTGTGGACCCCGGTCCTATTCTTTACATCTGAAATACAATCTACCGCAATTGTTCTTTATCGTTCTTCGCAAACAAACATCATCTTCCACACTATACATCTAATCCTTTGTTACGAGCAAGCCGGTGAGATTGACAACCTCACTGTTACGTTGGGGCAAAGTACTTTGATTGTGTTGTGCAGGTTCCACGTTGGCGCCGGAATCCCTGGTGTTGCGCCGCACTACACTCCGCCACCATAAACCTTCAACGTGCTTCTTGGCTCCTCCTGGTTCGATAAACCTTGGTTTCTTTCTGAGGGAAAACTTGCTACTGTACGCATCACACCTTCCTCTTGGGGTTCCCAACGGACGTGTGTTAACTGCACGCATCAAGCTCTTTTTCTGGCGCCGTTGCCGGGGAACAAAGAAAAGTTACACCACAAAGATTTTCAACTCCCACGTCAACAGCTCTTTTTCTGGCGCCGCTGCCGGGGAGATCAAGACACGCTGCAAGGGGAGTCTCCACTTCCAATCTCTTTACTTTGATTTTGTCTTGCTTTACTTTACTTTATTTACTACTTTGTTTGCTGCACTAAAACAAAACACAAAAAAATTAGTTGCTAGTTTTACTTTATTTACTGTCTTGTTCTCCATATTAAAAACACAAAAAAATTAGTTACTTGCATTTGCTTTATCTAGTTTGCTTTATTTACTATTGCTAAAATGAATACTCCTGAAAACACTAAGTTGAGTGATTTCACTAGTTAGGCTTAATGAAAAATAACAAAAATATTAGAGATCTTTATAGTATTTATCTTGAGTTAGGACATGAGGTGTTTGAAGAGAAAATTTAAAAACCTATGGAACTTTATATGCGTGCTAATGGCAATGTTATTAGTATGAATACTTTGAACACCATTGTTGCTAATGCTATAGAAAATTCTAAGCTTGGGGAAGCTGGTTTTGAGGAGCATGATATTTTTAGTCCCCCAAGCATTGAGGAGAAAATTTTCTTTGATGATACTTTGCCTCCTATTTATAATGATTATAATGATAGTGGTCTTTTGGTGCCGCCTACTATGGAAAGTAAATTTTATTATGATTATACTATGCCTCCTACACTTGCTGAGAATAATAATGATAGCTACTTTGTTGAATTTGCTCCCACTACAACTAATAAAATTGATTATGCTTATGTGGAGAGTAATAATTTTATGCATATAGCTCATGATAAGAATGTTTCATTTGATAGTTATATTGGTGAGTTTGTTCATGATGCTACTGAAAATCTTTATGAGAGAGGAAAATATGGTTGTAGAAATTTTCGTATTACTAAAACACCTCTCTTTTTGCTGAAAATCTTGAAGTTACACTTGTTTTATCTTTCTATGCTTGTTGTATTATGCTTCATGAATTTGTTTATTTACAAGATTCCTTTTCATAGGAAGTGGGTTAGACTTAAATGTGTTTTGAATTTGCTTTTTGATGCTCTCTTTTGCTTCAACTCTTATTTCTTGGGAGTGCATCATTAAAATTGTTGAGCCCATCTTAATGGCTATAAAGAAAGAACTTCTTGGGAGATAACCCATGTTTTTATTTTGCTACTATTTTGTTGTGTCTTGGAAGTTGTTACTACTGTAGCAACCTCTCCTTATCTTTATTTTATTGCATTGTTGTGCCAAGTAAAGTCTTTGATAGTAAAGTCAATACTAGATTTGGATTACTGCGCAGTAAACAGCATTTCTTGCTGTCACGAATTTGGGTATGGTTCTCTCGTAGGTAACTCAGAAAAATCTGTCAATTTACGTGCGTGATCCTCAGATATGTACGCAACTTTCATTCAATTTGGGCATTTTCATCTGAGCAAGTCTGGTGCCTCTAAAAAATTTGTCTTTACTGGATCGTTCTGTTTTGACAGATTCTGCCTTTTATTTCGCATTGCCTCTTTTGCTGTGTTGGATGGATTTCTTTGTTCCATTGACTTCCAGTAGCTTTGGGCAATGTCCAGAAGTGTTAAGAATGATTGTGTCACCTCTGAACATGTGAAATTTTGATTATGCACTAACCCTCTAATGAGTTTGTTTCGAGTTTGGTGTGGAGGAAGTTTTCAAGGGTCAAGAGAGGAGGATGATATACTATGATCAAGAAGAGTGAAGAGTCTAAGCTTGGGGATGCCCCCGTGGTTCATCCCTGCATATTTCAAGAAGACTCAAGCATCTAAGCTTGGGGATGCCCAAGGCATCCCCTTCTTCATCAACAATTTATCGAGTTTCTTCTCTTGAAACTATATTTTTATTCGGTCACATCTTATGTGCTTTACTTGGAGCGTCTGTTTGTTTTTGTTTTGTTTGAATAAATTCATGCTTGTGTGGGAGAGAGACACGCTCCGCTGTTGCGTATGAACACATGTGTTCTTAGCTTTACTCTTAATGTTCATGGCGATGGTTGAAACTGCTTCGTTCATTGTTATATGGTTGGAAACAGAAAATGCTTCATGTGGTAATTGGTATAATGTCTTGAATAATTTGATACTTGGCAATTGTTGTGCTCATATGGATCATGTTTAAGCTCTTTCATCATGTACTTTGTACCTGATAACCCACAAGTATAGGGGATCGCAGCAGTCTTCGTGGGTAGTAAAACCCAATTTATTGATTCGACACAAGGGGAGACAAAGAATACTTGAAAGCCTTAACAACGGAGTTGTCAATTCAGCTGCACTGGAAACAGACTTGCTCGCAAGAGTTTATCGAGTAGTAACAGTTTTATAGCAATAGCAGTAGTGAAATAACAGCGAGCAGAGTAACGAGAGACAGCGAGTAGTGATTATAGTAAACAGCAGGATTAAAATACTGTAGGCACAGGGATGGATGAACGGGCGTTGCATGGATGAGAGAAACTCATGTAACAATCAAAGCAGGGGCATTTGCAGATAATAATAAAACGGTGTCTAAGTACAAAGCAATCAATAGGCATGTGTTCCAATTATAGTCGTACGTGCTCGCAATGAGAAACTTGCACAACATCTTTTGTCCTACCAGCATGGTGGCAGCCGGGCCTCAAGGGAATCTACTTGATATTAAGGTACTCCTTTTAATAGAGTACCGGAGCAAAGCATTAACA
This sequence comes from Lolium rigidum, assembly GCF_022539505.1. NCBI lineage: Eukaryota > Viridiplantae > Streptophyta > Magnoliopsida > Poales > Poaceae > Lolium > Lolium rigidum. The sequence goes on from NC_061510.1 coordinate 282,886,224, forward strand.
CTCCGTGAACACATGTGATCCTCACATCACTACCATCCCCTCCGGTTGTCCCGATTCTGTCACTTCGGGGCCATTGGTTCCGGACAGACGACATGTGTATACAACTTGCGGGTAAGACCATAAACAATGAATATCATGATGAAATAATAACATGTTCAGATCTGAGATCATGGCACTCGGGCCCTAGTGACAAGCATTAAGCATAACAAGTTGCAACAATATCATCAAAGTACCAATTACGGACACTCGGCACTATGCCCTAACAATCTTATACTATTACATGACCAATCTCATCCAATCCCTACCATCCCCTTCAGCCTACAGCGGGGGAATTACTCACGCATGGATGGGGGAAACATGGCTGGTTGATGGAGAGGCGTCGGTGATGATGATGGCGATGATCTCCTCCAATTCCCCGTCCCGGCGAGGTGCCAGAACGGAGTTTCTGGTCCCGAGACGGAGTTTCGCGACGGTGGCGGCGTACTGGATGTCTTCTCGCGATTTCGACTTCCTCCCGTGCGTTTTTAGGTCGAAGGCAATAAGTAGTCCGAAAGAGGGCGTCGGGGGCCAGCCGAGGCCGCCACACACTAGGGCCGCGCGGGCCCCTCCTGGGCCGCGCCGGCCTAGTGTGTGGGGCCCTCGGCCCCCACCTGGCTTGCCCTTCCGGCTCCGTCGCATTCCGGGAAGATAGGACCTTTCGCATAAATTCCGAGGATTTTCCCGAAAGTTGGATTTCTACACAAAAACGAGACACCGGAACGGTTCTGCTGAAAACAGCGTTAGTCCGTGTTAGTTGCATCCAAAATACACAAATTAGAGGCAAAACAATAGCAAAAGTGTTCGGGAAAGTAGATACGTTTTGGACGTATCAACTCCCCCAAGCTTAGCTTATTGCTTGTCCTCAAGCAATTCGAGTTAACAACCGAGCGATAAAAGAACTTGCACGAACACATTTGTTCATATGATGTAAATATTCTCATGCTATGGCTAACACTTAGGCAGTTCATAATAAGATACATGCAAATAAGATCATCCAATAGCTATGTCAATCATGGAAAGGTACCAACAATTAATAATAAGCATCATGAATCATGTATATAAGCAGGATTGCAATGTCCATAAAAGAGTATGATAGAGTGGTATCTCGCTTGCCCATATTTGATCAGCAAAACATAAATGCTCGAGCACCTCTGAAGTTCATAGAAAGACTAGAAATAGTGATTGTCAAAGATAAAAGCATCAAAGTTATACCACAATTAATCATATTTTGGGACAAGCATATTATACTAAGAATGACAGTTGTGCTCTCAAGAAAGTGCTCAAAGAAAGGATGGAGACTCAATGTAAAAGTAAAAGATTGACCCTTCGCAGAGGGAAGCAGGGATTAACATGTGCTAGAGCTTTTCATTTGTAAAACAGGAGTAAAATTATTTTGAGAGGTGTTTGTTATTGTCAAGGAATGATAATGGGTACCCTAACTACCTCGTCAACCAGACTTTCAAGAGCGGCTCCCATGAAGGACGTTATCTCTACCAGCAAGGTAGATCATCCCTCTTCTCTTTTGTTTACACACGTATTTTAGTTTTATTATGGGTGACACTCCCCCCAACCTTTGCTTACACAAGCCATGGCTAACCGAATCCTCGGGTGCCTTCCATCAATCACATACCATGGAGGAGTGTCTATTTGCAATTTAAGTTGCTTACTGATAAATCAGGGCAAAACATGTGAAGAGAGTTATTAATGAAAGTCGATCAATTGGGGCTGGGAACCCCGTTGCCAGCTCTTTTTGCAAAATTATTGGATAAGCGGATGTGCCACTAGTCCATATGAAAGTCCGTCAAGAGTAAATGACAAGATTGAAAGATAAACACCACATATTTCCTCATGAGCTATAAAACATTAACACAAATTGAGAAGCATTTTGAAGGTTTTAAAGGTAGCACATGAGAATTTACTTTGAAATGTTTGAAATGCCATGCATAGGTATTTATGGTGGACACTCTGGAATAACTTGGTTTTCATGTGTTTGGAGGCACGAGCAGCGTTCCCGCTTAGAACAAGTGAAGGCTAGCAATAGACTAGGAAGCGACAATCAAGAGAGCAGTAACTGTCATAATCATGCTTGCGACAAAAATAAATTAACGGAGGCATAAAAGTGATACAAGAACTCTGAGGTAAAGCAAATCATCGAGGCTTAATTGACATTTTGTTTAGTCATATGCATGCGTGAGCATGTGCCAAGTTAATTCAAGAGAATTATTCAGAGGAGGATACCACAATATCATACCTATTTATGAATAAAACAATGCAAGCAAACATCCATGACATGCTACTCATATTAATAAATTGGAGCTAAACATGAGAGATCATGAACTACTAGACTTTCTTAAATGACATATACCTCACATGAACCAACTAAGCATGCTCACATGGATGAGTATATGTACAAAAATGAAAACAAATAGAGTTCATACCAGCCTCTCACCACAATCGGATTGTCGTAGATCGTCATTATTGCTTTTTCACTTGTATAGCTTGAATAATATGGAATGAAAACCACGCTCCAGCCACCGAAGACCATTGAACTCATAAAGAACTTTACAAGACCAAAGAAGAACAGCAAATATTTTTGGTGTTTTAGGAATTTGGAAATATGAACAAAAGGAAACAAGCAAACAAAGCAAAATCTTTTTGGATTTTCTTATAGCAAACCAACGATAGCAAATAAAGCAAGATAAAAGCAAGAAACTAAAATAAACAAGTGGTGAAGAGAAACAACAGAAATATTTTTGGTCTTTTGGTGTTTTAGGAAAGAAACAAAGTACGAATAAGAAAATGAAAACTAAAAGAAACACAGAAAAGCAAGATGGCAGAAATCTGCCAAAACTTGACAGCAGTACAGAAATCGATTTTTACAAAAATCTTCCGTTGCTCAGTTCGAAAAGTGTTCAACTAATGAAAGTTAGATAACAACCAGGGGAACATGCACAAAAATTGTCAGCTCAAAATAACGTACTGGCTGTGCGCACGAATTTTTTTAGTAACAGTCAAGAATCTGTTTTCAGGCAGCACTTCCCCAAATATCATCTTCCTCTCATTAGAAAACCACTCAAAGAAACTAAACAAGTATATACAAGTATCCAGAAACCATAATATGCAAAGAATGAGTGATGCCGGTATACCTCCCCCAAGCTTAGGCTTTTGGCCTAAGTGGAGATCAACCCCATGGTGCCCATGAAGTAGCACCTCCGTAGTACGACGAAGATGGATCATATTCCGGGTATGTGCTAGAAGAAGCACCCGGATACGTGACGGTGTAGTCGTAGGAGGGCTCGGCGTCCTCGGAGTCATGCTGCTGGTGGAAGTTGTGTATCTTAAGCTGCTCATCCACCTCCTCCTTAGAGCGCGACCATGGTTTCCTGTCGATACTGAACAAATCTGGTTGGGGCAAAGGGACTTCCCTCTCTTCCCCGTCAGCAAACAACACTCTATAGACAATATTATCTAAACTAGAGTCAGTTGTAACAAATTGATGACTCTTCATAGCAGCAATATCAAGCCTCATAGGAGTTATTTTCACATCAGTAGGGTCAAGAGGAAGCTCTAAATATGCTAAAACGCGCGAAGCAATAATTCCTCCAAATATAGGCCCCTTGTTAGACAAGCGGCGAGCAACAAGAGCACCAAGATGATAAGGCGTGTCCCCAGTGAGTGCAGCAATTAAGAAACCCAGGTGATAGCTAGATATGTTACTAGTGTTCTCCCTACCAAGAATGCTAGTACCGATGTAATAAGCAAAATACTTAATGGCGGGGAGTTGAATGTTTCTTATCTTGCCGTGCTGAATGGTGCGACAATCATCATTGGTGATCCCTCGATAGAGCTGCAGCAATTCCTTGGGGTTATCCTCGATCTTCCTTGCTGTACCTACAGGGGCAATACCCAATGCAGCACAAAAAAATTCCAACTTCATAGTAATAGGTTTACCATAGATTTTGAATGAAACTGTCGGGCGAAAGTGCTTATTGTTGAACTTGAAGCTCTCCACAAAGATTTTAGTGAGCGTATAGTATTGCTCACTCTCATCTCCCACATAGGTGGTTAAGCCCGCCTTACCGACAAGGGTCAAGAAATCATCCAACAAACCTGCATTTCTCAAAAAGTCATAACATGGGAAGGATGAAGCATTAGGGACTCCATTGTCCTCTTCGGGTGCGAAGCTTGGTGCTATGAGGTCCTCATTATAGGATTGCCTGAATCGGGTGGATGACCTCGAGGGCCTCCCCGTGCTTGTTGTCTCTCTTTCAAACACTTCTCCAAAGTTACAATTATCCATCTTCCTTTTCTAAAAATTTTCAACAAACATTATAAAATTTGATTTGGTGACATATAATTGAGGGAAACTACCATAGGAACTTGCTAGAGTACTAATCATGCATCAAAACTAGTTTCTACCACTTAGAACAAGCATGCAAGCTCACTAAACATGTTACCCACAAGCAGCAAAATATTCAAGATATACTCCACCAAACAAAATTCTACTTGGATAATTGAAGGAGTCACATACCGGAGAGCAAATATGCCAAATTTCAGACAGAAATCTGGGCTGAGCAAAGAGATCGAGAAATCTGGAGCTCTTGAGCAAAAACACGAGTGAGAGGAACCTGGTGCGAGTTTTTTTGGGAGAGAGAAGAGAGTGGGAGGAAAAGATGATGAAGTGGGGCAAAGGGGGACCCACACACCAGGGTGGCGCGCACGCCCCCCTTGCTGGCCGCGCCGGCCTGTGGGGTGCCACCCTGTGGTGCCCCACTGGTCATCCCCAGGTGCTCCCAGGTGCATTTTCGAAAAATAGGACCAACGGTATAATTTTTGTGAATTTTTGAAAACTTTGAAAAATGCACATTTCTGGGTATTAAGTTTATTATTACTGGCCAGGAAAAATTTTGAAATCTCTAATTGACTAAGGAACTTTACAAAACAAAAGTGCTACAGCAAGTAGAACAAGTGGAGGAAGAAAGAGATGTTGTTTAGTTCTTCTATGCATATAAAATGAATTTGTTAACAAGGTTGATCAAGTCTTGCCACCAAATAAATTTTACATAACATAAGAAGAATTAAACCTCAAATCAATCATGTTACCTTGTATTGTATTGATATGGATCCAATCACAAGAGTTTGATGTTCTTCTTTAGGCTCATATATAGGACAATCAATGGTTCCCACTTTGATAGTTCTCACATTAGAAATTGTATTAACTCCACATGCTTTCTCAATCCTCTTGGGAAAATAAACGGTATGCTCCTTGTCATTGATGTCTACGCCCCCTCCTTTTCCTGTAGACAGTGTTGGGCCTCCAAGAGCAGAGGTTTGTAGAACAGCAGCAAGTTTCCCTTAAGTGGATCACCCAAGGTTTATCGAACTCAGGGAGGAAGAGGTCAAAGATATCCCTCTCATGCAACCCTGCAACCACAAAGCAAGAAGTCTCTTGTGTCCCCAACACACCTAATAGGTGCACTAGTTCGGCGAAGAGATAGTGAAATACAGGTGGTATGAATAAGCAGTAGCAACAGCACCAGAAAAGTGCTTTGCCCAGGACGATAAACAAGCGATAGTAACGCAGCAGAGTAGTAACGCAGTAAAACAGTAAACAAGCAGCAATAGCAGTATTTAGGGACAAGGCCTAGGGATCATACTTTCACTAGTGGACACTCTCAACTTTGATCACATAACAGAATAGATAAATGCATACTCTACACTCTTGTTGGATGATGAACACTATTGCGTAGGATTACACGAACCCTCAATGCTGGAGTTAACAAGCTCCACAATTCAATGTTCATATTTAAATAACCTTAGAGTGCATGAAAGATCAACACGACTAAACCAAGTACTAACATAGCATGCACACTGTCACCTTCACACTATGTAGGAGGAATAGATCACATCAATACCATCATAGCAATAGTTAACTTCATAATCTACAAGAGATCACAATCATAGCATAAACCAAGTACTAACACGGATGCACACACTGTCACCATTACACCGTGCAGGAGGAATAAAACTACTTTAATAACATCACTAGAGTAGCACATAGATAAATTGTGATACAAAACACATTGCAATCATAAAGAGATATAAATAAGCACTTCACTATGCCATTCATAACAGTGAATAAGTATTCCGTGAAATATAGCCTAAGAGACCCACACGGTGCACACACTCGTCACCTTTACACACGTGGGACAAGGAGTCTCCGGAGATCACATAAGTAAAATTCACTTGACTAGCATAACGACATCTAGATTACAAGCATCATCATATGAATCTCAATCATGTAAGGCAGCTCATGAGATTATTGTATTGAAGCACATAGGAGAGAGATGAACCACATAGCTACCGGTACAGCCCCGAGCCTCGATGGAGAACTACTCCCTCCTCATGGGAGACAGACAGCGTTGATGAAGATGGCGGTGGTGTCGATGGAGATGCCTTCCGGGGCACTTCCCCGTCCCGGCGGCGTGCCGGAACAGAGACTCCTGTCCCCCAGATCTTGGCTTCGCGATGGCGGCGGCTCTGGAAGGTTTCTCGTACCGTGGCTTTTTCGTCTCGAGGTTTTAGGTCGAGGGGCTTTATATAGGCGAAAAGGCGGCGTCAGAAGGTCGAAGGGGCGCCGACACTATAGGGGGGCGCGGGCCACCCCTAGGCCGCGCCGGCCTATGGTTTGGTGGGCCTGTGCCCCCTCTCTGGCGGTTCTCGTGTGTTCTGGATGCTTCCGGGCAAAATAGGAACCTGGGGCGTTGATTTCGTCCAATTCCGAGAATATTTCTTTACTAGGATTTCTAAAACCAAAAACAGCATAGAACAAGAATCGGCACTTCGGCATCTTGTTAATAGGTTAGTTCCGTAAAATGCACGAATATGACATAAATTGTGCATAAAACATGTAGATATCATCAATAATGTGGCATGGAACATAAGAAATTATCGATACGTCTGAGACGTATCAGCATCCCCTAGCTTAGTTTCGCTCGTCCCGAGCAGTAAACGATAACAAAGATAATTTCCGGAGTGACATGCCATCATAAACTTGATCATATTGTAAACATATGTAATGAATGCAGCGATCAAAACAATGTATATGACATGAGTAAACAAGTGAATCATACAGCAAAGACTTTTCATGAATAGTACTTAAAGAAAGCATCAATAAGTCTTGCATAAGAGTTAACTCATAAAGCAATAATTCATAGTAAAGCATTGAAGCAACACAATGGAAGATTAAGTTTCAGCGGTTGCTTTCAACTTGTAACAAGTATATCTCATGGATAGTTGTCAACATAGAGTAATATAACAAATGCAATATGCAAGTATGAAGGAATCAATGCACAGTTCACACAAGTGTTTGCTTCTTGAGATGGAGAGAAATAGGTGAACTGACTCAACATAAAAGTAAAAGAATGGTCCTTCAAAGAGGAAAGCATCGATTGCTATATTTGTGCTAGAGCTTTGATTTTGAAAACAAGAAACAATTTTGTCAACGGTAGTAATAAAGCATATGTATCATGTAAATTATATCTTACAAGTTGCAAGCCTCATGCATAGTATACTAATAGTGCCCGCACCTTGTCCTAATTAGCTCGGACTACCGGATTATCGCAAAGCACATGTTTTAACCAAGTGTCACAAAAGGGGTACCTCTATGCCGCCTGTACAAAGGTCTAAGGAGAAAGCTCGCATCGGATTTCTCGCTATTGATTATTCTCAACTTAGACATCCATACCGGGACAACATAGACAACAGATAATGGACTCCTCTTTTATGCATAAGCATGTAGCAACAATTAATTTTCTCATTTGAGATTGAGGATATATGTCCAAAACTGAAACTTCCACCATGGATCATGGCTTTAGTTAGCGGCCCAATGTTCTTCTCTAACAATATGCATGCTCTAATCATAAGGTGGTAGATCTCCCTTACTTCAGACAAGACGAACATGCATAGCAACTCACATGATATTCAACAAAGAGTAGTTGATGGCATCCCCAGGAACATGGTTATCGCACAACGAGCAACTTAATAAGAGATAAAGTGCATAAGTACATATTCAATACCACAATAGTTTTTAAGCTATTTGTCCCATGAGCTATATATTTTAAAGGTGGAGAATGGAAATTTAAAGGTAGCACTCAAGCAATTTACTTTGGAATGGCGGAGAAATACCATGTAGTAGGTAGGTATGGTGGACACAAATGGCATAGTGGTTGGCTCAAGTATTTTGGATGCATGAGAAGTATTCCCTCTCGATACAAGGTTTAGGCTAGCAAGGCTATTTGAAACAAACACAAGGATGAAGCGGTGCAGCAAAACTCACATAAAAGACATATTGAAAACATTATAAGACTCTACACCGTCTTCCTTGTTGTTCAAACTCAATACTAGAAATTATCTAGACCTTAGAGAGACCAAATATGCAAACCAAATTTTAGCATGCTCTATGTATTTCTTCATTAATGGGTGCAAAGTATATGATGCAAGAGCTTAAACATGAGCACAACAATTGCCAAGTATCACATTATCCAAGACATTTTAGCAATTACTACATGTATCATTTTCCAATTCCAACCATATAACAATTTAACGAAGAAGAAACTTCGCCATGAATACTATGAGTAAAGCCTAAGGACATACTTGTCCATATGCAACAGCGGAGCGTGTCTCTCTCCCACACAAAGAATGCTAGGATCCATTTTATTCAAACAAAACAAAAACAAAAACAAACCGACGCTCCAAGCAAAGTACATAAGATGTGATGGAATAAAAATATAGTTTCAAGGGAGGAACCTGATAATGTTGTCGATGAAGAAGGGGATGCCTTGGGCATCCCCAAGCTTAGACGCTTGAGTCTTCTTGAAATATGCAGGGATGAACCACGGGGGCATCCCCAAGCTTAGACTTTTCACTCTTCTTGATCGTAGTATATCATCCTCCTCTCTTGACCCTTGAAAACTTCCTCCACACCAAACTCGAAACAAACTCATTAGAGGGTTAGTGCATAATCAAAAATTCACATGTTCAGAGATAACACAATCATTCTTAACACTTCTGGACATTGCTCAAAGCTACTGGAAGTCAATGGAACAAAGAAATCCATCCCACATAGCAAAAGAAACAATGCGAAATAAAAGGCAGAATCTGTCAAAACAGAACAGTCCGTAAAGACGAATTTTATTGAGGCACCAGACTTGCTCAAATGAAAATGCTCAAATTGAATGAAAGTTGCGTACATATCTGAGGATCACTCACGTAAATTGGCATAATTTTCTGAGTTACCTACAGAGAATTTTGCCCAGATTCGTGACAGCAAAGAAATCTGTTTCTGCGCAGTAATCCAAATCTAGTATGAACTTTACTATCAACGACTTTACTTGGCACAATAATGCACAAAACTAAGATAAGGAGAGGCTGCTACAGTAGTAAACAACTTCCAAGACTCAAAATAAAAACAAAGTGCTGTAGCAAAATAACACATGGGTTATCTCCCAAGAAGTTCTTTCTTTATAGCCATTAAGATGGGCTCAGCAGTTTTAATGATGCACTCGCAAGAAATAGTATTTGAAGCAAAAGAGAGCATCAAGAGGAAAATTCAAAATACATTTAAGTCTAACATGCTTCCTATGCATAGGAATCTTGTAAATAAACAAGATCATGAAGAGCAAAGTAACAAGCATAGGAAGATAAAACAAGTGTAGCTTCAAAAATTTCAGCACATAGAGAGGTGTTTTAGTAACATGAAAATTTCTACAACCATATTTTCCTCTCTCATAATAACTTTCAGTAGCATCATGAGCAAACTCAACAATATAACTATCACATAAAGCATTCTTATCATGAGTCTCATGCATAAAATTATTACTCTCCACATAAGCATAATCAATTTTATTAGTTGTTATGGGAGCAAATTCAACAAAGTAGCTATCATTATTATTCTCATCATCAAATATAGGAGGCATATTGTAATCATAATCAAATTTATCCTCCATAACAGGTGGCAACAAAAGACTACTATCATTATAATCATCATATATAGGAGGTAAAGTATCATCAAAGTAAATTTTCTCCTCAATGCTTGGGGGACTAAAAAGATCA